>NW_019524899.1:593929-610214 GCF_002814215.2 Seriola lalandi dorsalis | reverse complement strand
GGGTGGGGGTGGGGGTTTACTCTGCCTCACTTGCTCACGTGCACTTTGCACGTTTGACACACATTACCCAACAGTATGCCCTCCGCTGCTGTATATTAATAGCCATGTGCACATCCTCCCTTCTGTGCTCCCAGACAAGGAGAAGGCTCATGTTTCAGCTCATTATGTGAAACTTAAAGTCTGAGGTTAGTCTGTATTTTTCTTACAGCCAACAAATCCCACGAAAAGACTAAAACCAACAGTGAACTGTGTATCTGAAGCCTTCCTCTGGGTCAGATAGCTCCATACTTGTCCAAAAACACATCAGTGAACTACGCTTTCATTACAATGAACATGGGCACTGTAGAATATGATTCAAGCCTGCACACCACCCTGCTGCCACTAGCGCATCAAATGTGTATTAATCTGCAGCTGAAAATAGTCCCAAACAAATGTTCTAAAGCTCTTTAAAAAAAAAAACACTGTATGCAATTAGTCCAGCACCAAATGGTTGACAATAATAATTCATTAATAACCTTTTCACACCAAAATTAGCTGATATAAGTTTTTTAAACATGATAAACCCGCGGATCAGAGCCGGAGCCTGCGGCCGCTGTAGAGTCATTTGACCTGCGAGTGAATGCTAATTGTACCTTTTTCCATTGCAGACAAAAGCCCAATGTTAACGGGTCTTAGCAGGTTTTTTGACCAGTGGAAAAGGGGCTCAAGTTAGCTTGTGAGCATAATGGAGCATTTAGCAGCTGAAGAAGCAGATATTTCCCTCACAAGTTGGTGGGGACCAAAAACGGAGCTAAAAGGAGAGTGAATATTGGATTTCGATTCATCAGCTGAGTGAACCACTTAGAGAAAAAACCTGCAGTGCTTTACCTCTCTGCAGGTGGCAGGTAGCAAGGTTCACCTTCAAACATCTAAAGGTTGCTTCACTCATTGTGAGCTGTAGTCCATCTCAAACCAGTTCCAGCATCACCTCCCGATTCTCCTTGGTCACGCTCGCCAAGGATGCCATGTGCTCATGTCTCAAATGCTGAACTGTCATATGGCATTAGCGACGGGCCTTTAGTTGACCATCCACCCGCCGATGACAGAGCTGTACTGTAAACACCTGCCGTCTCTGTGTGCTCGACTGACTATGTTCTGCCTTTTGAACATGACAGGGAAAGCTTTTTGAGAGACACCAGCGTGCCCGGGGCTTATGTAACACTGAGATCTGGCCAAAGAGAATGCTGAGGGGCTTAATCTGCCCTGGCACCACGGGTGTGGAGGCTGTTCAAGAGCCCTGAAGGGACTGGAGAGGGTGTACCACCTTACTTAGCAGTTCTGGCTTTTCTGCATGCTGGAAAATGTATAAAGGTCAAATGAGAGGTCAGGTGGGGTGACAATGAGAGAATAATTACAGTGGTTAAAGATGAGTGTTGGTTTGTGGTCAAGAAAGTGGATTCCGAGGTGGAGGGAAGAGATGACGAAACTGTTTAAATGGGGCTTTGAGAGGCGACCATCTCTGTTTTTAATGAGTGGAGGGCCTCATTCCTCTGGAGCAAGTGGTCAGAATTAGCGTCCTACACTGGGGATAAGTGAGGCTCCTGGCGGGGCTCCAGCACCTCACCCCAGACTTTCATTTAATTCACTCTGAGAGCGAGAAAGACGGAAAAGAAAGGGAGATGGAGACAGCTTTGCCCACGCAGCCAACCAGACATACTCCACACAGCCAGGCCAAAGAAAATGCCCATTCATTCTCAAATTAGGCGTTTGCATGGCCACCTTCAAAGGAGGCCCCTCGCTGCCTAATCTTCTCTGACTGTGTGCACACACCGAGCGTCTGCTTCCAGAGCCAGTGGTCGCCCAGTGCAGCAGTTAATTGAAGCATCATCAGCATGAGCATGGTCAGTTAAGCTGATTACCTCAGAGTGCAATGTCCTCCGTCGAGATATGTCGTTTATGAATCCTGAATTTGATCATTTCAAGACCAGTTATTTTCTGTCAGCTGTGATACTGTGCTCTCATACTCTGCATGAAATGATGACATATTTTAATCAACCCCCTTAATTACAAAAGGGACAACATTTGATAATGGGAATTAAAGTGAGTGCACTACTCAATAAATGGCAAAACAATTCCCTTGGCACGTACTTGATACTGAGATTAGATGGCTGAGGGAGTCTTTGGCGCCTCGCAGCCCCGGCCAAAAACGACAATAGAAGCTGAATTCCTGCAGAAAATACTTCGCTCACGCAACAACATCTGCCTCTTGGAGATTAGTGGAGGGACACATGCAGACCGTGGCTGATTGCTTTGTTATTACAACACATATGGAAATATGATTCATAATCGTCTTGTCCTTGATTAGGAGTAATAACACTGACTCTGCAGCTTCCGTGGAAATACAGTTTCGACAGCAGCTGCTGTCACCAGACATTTATCAGACTATTCCTGTTTCCTGCATCCTGTCCTCCATGCTGTGCTGACCGACCTTTTACATAACAATCGAATCATTTTAAAGATAGCAATTTTATCTTTTATGCCAAATTTCAAAGCTTCAGATTGTTTGCTTGCTTTGGATTTATCCGAATAATTCTTTAGACAACGCTTGCATGGTCATTTTAGATAGATTATCCAGGTGTTTTCAACGTATGCTCAGATAGAACAGATGCTTCTTTCAAACCAGTGAACAGGAGCAGCATCAGGTGACGATGGAGAACAACACTTTACAGCAGGGATGTTATGTATTTTTGATCTGATCGTGCTTTTCCTCTTCCTTGTCAGTTCTGTTTTTGGTAATGCTTTGTCCGTCATAAATTGTGTTTTTGATATGCACAGGCACAAATTTACCAGGAAAGACCGTACCCAGAATTCTATGTGAGACATGTTTCTGATCACTTTGACAGAGTGATACAGTATGGAGAAACCCGACTATTCACAATCAGCAGCAACCCCCCAAACAGTGCTTGTGACCCCATGACACAGATCACAACTTCCACGTGATTAATCACCCCTCTCTACACTCTTACATCCTCCACATTATGGTGTATTAATCTTTGCTCTTTGCCTTAAATCATATTAAATTTGTTTCTTTTGTGGAGACAATTATAGCTTTAGAAGTTTGACCTTTGTTGCTGCCTCGTCATTTTAGCTGCTAACCCAGTTTAGCAGCTTAGCTTCCAGTCATCCACTGCTTTTTTTTTTACATCATTGACATAAAGACTGTCTTCCCAAGAGGAAGATCAGCATAATTTGTTTCACTCATTACCTCAAACTGACCACGATCATTCCCGAACCAAGTAGTTTTTGTACCTAAACCTGCAGTCAAACCTTAACCGTGACGTTTTGATGTCATAAAGCATTTTTTTTTCTGCAGTGAGTGAGTTCGGTGAGTGCATGCATGTTAATATAATAGAGAGAAATAATAAACAAAACCCATGATACTAAGACCCAAGTTGTAATTAACCAGAATTATCCTCTGAACACACGTTGCTGTTAGTTGTATCAGACTGATGCATACAAATGTAATTTTTCTTCAGCTTGCGATGCTCATCTGCTCATGTTAACAACCTTTTCCACTTACTGCTGAGTCACAGGGCTTGGAGGCAGGTCAGTGAGCACAGAGCGCATTACACATGTTTTTTTTTGTTCCTCCCCTGAGCTCCCAACACTGTGACAGCTGCAGGTAAAACAGGCAGTGTGTCTGGATGTCAGCAGGTCACCCCCCTTAGCATTTGTGCAATTTTGCTTTTGTTAAACTCTTCTCCTTTCTCAGCATTGCTTTCAGTTAGATACTATTGAACTTACTACTGAGGAATTTGGGTGCGAGTGCTTACTTGTTTCTTTGCAGATATCACATTTTATTGCTCCTTTTATCTTGCTGGCACTTAGATTTTTAAAAATCTTTTGTATGGTTTTTCTAACTGCAAATACATGAACTAAAAATGGCTCAATAACTCAAGGGAACAAACATGTGAGATCCATGCTTAAAGACAGGCATGCAGTGTGTGCTCTGAAAATACTTTTCATGTAAATCAAATGCAAAGTGTTCAAAAAGGAATATTAAGCATGTACATTAATAACATTATAGTGCACCTGGGAAAACTTTAGAAATGTATTTTCCTGGCATTCCTGTATCATGATGGAAACAAACTGCAGCTTCAGATTCAGGAAATGGACTCTCAAATAGCAGAGAACTAGAGGCCATTTCTGAGTGAAATGAGTTGCAGCGTCTCTGACCAATTACTTTTCACCAATTATCTCCGTCCGGCATGTTTTCTGTATAAAATGAGCTCACAGTGGATGCAGAGGGGAGGTCATTATCTGCCAACACAACATAATTGCAGATGGGCTGGCTGCTGTGGGCAATGATAGGCATCTTGGGCATGCACACCCAGGCCCAGCCAGGATCAGAGAGCAGTGGGAACACAATGTTCCACAGTGGAGTGGCGAAGAGCAAACTCAGAGGTTTGATTTGGGAAGTTGTTATCAGCAGACACGCCGCATTCAACCCACACACAATTATCAATTACTGTAACAACTCTTCTCAAATTCTCTAGTGGCCAGATAAGTGCGGGACAATTTTCCTCCATTCGCATCAGGCCTGATTGCTGGAGCCCCACCAGCTTCACAAAGCCGCCCAGTTCAGTAAATCAAATTTCCTTGTAAACGGAACTCAGCTCTTTGAAAATTAAGGAAAACTTGGGAAATGTACTACATGCACACAAAGTAAATAAGCCAGCCCATGCAAACATGCAGCAGTGTGCGTGTGTATGTGTGTGTGTGTTTGTGTTTGATGGAAATTGCAAAGTGTTTAGCTGCTTCTTGCAGGGAATATAAATAGTGCACGTGTCAAAAGTAAATCAAAGGCTGTATCCTCAGGAGATCATGAGTGTCTCCACCAAATCTTAGCCGGCCAATGTGGTAGACCAACACTGACACTATGTAGCATAGACTATTGTTTGCGTAATGCATATAACACTATGTGAGATGGAACCAGAGAGTCACTCAGAGTTCATCAAAATGTGGACAGAGAATTTTAATCATATGCTTCTTAATCTCATGTTCTTGCCCATGTTAAAAAAAACATGGTGACAATCACCACCACATACAGTATATACATGTATTAAAAAAAACGTGTCTAAAAAAAATGTATCTCACCATGGGATTATATCCAGTAAAAATAGCCTTGTTTTACTCGTCTGCGAGGGTTAAGGTTAGTCAGGTATGACCTTGTTCTACATATTAAGAATAAAGAGCAGAGAAACCAGTTGTGCTGGAACAAGCTTGGAAAGGTGCTATAATACTTTATGGTGTTTTTAATGACTATGGTATCTCTGTGCTATTTTTCGTCTGAAAATATGACTGTAAAATATGTAGTGAAGAGTTTGCATGTTTGTATGAGTCTGTTAATACTGAACATTTAGGCTACTTATTATATAGCCTACTTTATTAAAGACCCAGTCGTGTCCTGGCTCTAGGGCGAGCAAAAGTGTGCTACTACTGATATTAGTAGGGCAAAGTAGTGTGTGTGTGTGTGTATGTGTGTGTGTGTGTGTGTGTGTGTGTGTGTGTGTGTGTGTGTGTGTGTGCATGTGCTTGGAGCACCTCACAGACAATAATGGAAGCTTGCAAGTTGGCATTCAAAATAAAAGCATACAATTTTGCATGAAGTCATTGCTGTGTGCATATGGTAAAGCTGTAATAAATTACATTTTTGGAGGATGTAGTTTGAGGTGCTGCTGAACTGTATTGCTGAGAGCTGTTTCTGTTATCTAGCCTATCCTCAATAATATTACAAGGGTGGACAAATAATACCTCCCAACTAGAGCCCAACCGATTTATTGGTCGGACGATTTTGCGCTGATATGAATACTTTTATTAAGAAGCAATAATGCAGTGGAAATGTTCAGGTCAAGTCAAGTTATATAGGCAGCATTTTATATATATTTGATTCCCAGTGAAGTTTACCATTTCAGTGTACTGATGTCATTTTGGACAATAAAGGTTTTTGTTAAACTGTAAAATATTCTGCTTTCATTATATATCTTTTTCTCAACTGTTTATTTAAATATGTATATATATATATATATGTATGTATATATCGGCCGATATATTGATATTGGAATGTTTTTACTCTTTTATATCAGTATCTGCATCAGCCTCAAAAATCCAATATTGGTCGGGTTCTACTCTCAACACAGCAAAATGCATTTCAGTGACATAACAAATTTTCCAAAATGGTCAAAAAGTTGAATAAACACCTCTTTAACACCATTTAAACCAAAACTAAACATTATAACCCTCAGGAAAGTAATAATCTTTGCTTGTCTCTACAGTCATGATATAAAAAAATAAAGATATACACATCACAATTCTGTGATAAAAGTAAAAGAATTCTGAGATATAAAAATCTAAATTATAAGATGAAAAGTCTAAAATTTGACTTACTATTTCAAAATTACAATACATTAAGTCAAAATCATGAGAAAAAAAGTCAAAATTTTGACTTACCATGAACATTTTTTACCAAGACTAATTTGTGTTCATTTTCTGAAGTAGTTTAACTTATTTTGAAAGCCCTAACCGGATGTATCCGTTATTTTCCTTGCTAGCTTACCTCAGGTTTCTAAAACACGAGCAGCGCCTGTCCAGCCCTCTGCACAGCAACAAACGCGTTTTCAGCGGCAGGAGGGAAAACAGGAGAGGGAAAGAAATAACTTTAACATGTAGTTTTGTCAACACAGACCTCGGTAAAGTTACGAGTTTGTGGATAAGACGGTTTTAAAAAGGAAAAACGTCCCGTCGCATCCAGATTTTCTCAGCAGACTTTACAGAACAGAGCAGCTATCCCGACGGTCCGCTCCACGTACATGGTAGGTTTTTACTGGATTTAACTTAATATTATAATGTATTGAGTGTGTGATTGTTTCTCATAGACATTGTTGCTGTAGAAGTAAATGCACAGCCCTGTTGTTGCCTTTGTAACTTTATGGATATTTGAAAGTAACGTCTAATAATCAAGTTGTGCCTCTACACAGGTGTGTGAAGGTTGAATTAATTTCTCGTGTTGCCTTCAGGTGAAAACACACACAGTCTGTAATTCCTGGAGGAAATTAAGTGTTGATTTTCTTCCTCCCAGACAAATCATCTAACAATGTAAAATGCCGCCTGGAGGCCCCTGAAGTCTCTGTGGCCCTCTCTTAAAAAACTCCAACCCCCAATTTTATCAACGTGTGCATCAGTCATGACAGGTTGAGTGGGTTTAGACATAACAAAGTGCCTCCTACAGTAAATCCAGACTCATTTCCTGCTCAAACTTGAGCTCGAGTCCAGATCATAAATCAACAATTTCCTTATCAGGGACTCTCAGCATGTCCCTCCATCTTCTCAAAACGAATCCTACTGCTTTTATCTTATCTCAGATAGAGGCTTGGCTAATGAATGCTTATGTGGTTGTTATAGGAATGTGTGTTAGACTCAGGCACTGCTCTCCATTAGCTTTATAAGAAGTTACAGTTCTTTTTATTGTCCCTTTGTCATCTGATTTAAACCTCTTTTGGGTGTGAGAGCTCACAAATATCATATGTGGCAGCGAAACTGAGTACATTGTCTCATTGTCTTTGGGGACAGTGGCAGATTTTAGATCCAAGTGACAACACAATACAACCCATGGTCTATTTTCTAGCTTGTATTGTAAGAGAGAGTGGTTAACGTTTACAAGTATTGCTTGACCTGCCCTGGGGTGCAGCAATAACATGTGTGAATTCTTAAAATGAATGGCATTCCCCCTCGGACGCTGTCTGCAGCCACTGGCTCGACAT
The DNA here is from genome assembly GCF_002814215.2 of Seriola lalandi dorsalis. Taxonomy (NCBI): domain Eukaryota; kingdom Metazoa; phylum Chordata; class Actinopteri; order Carangiformes; family Carangidae; genus Seriola; species Seriola lalandi. Next base: position 602,415 of record NW_019524899.1, on the reverse strand, counting down.
AAAGGCTTTGTTCACAGTTTTATTGCTTTGCCAGGTGCACTGTGGGATCAGAACTGCACAATTTGTGTATTACTACAAGAAACAAGAATATAATTCAGAGTATTGCACACTGGATGTCTATCAAGAGGGAGTTTTGGCGCATATGTGCAGAGCAGCTCACAGCAGTGGTGTGTTTATACCAAAAGAGTACTCATTTAAGTAATGAGATTGAAAATAAGAACCTTGTCTATTTTTTCCATGCAACTGCTTCATGTGTAAACAAAGGGAAAATATTTGGAACAAGTTGAAAACATGACAAAAAAGAACAAACAGACAGAGAGTTACTCTCTGAACTCTGGCCTTCAGCCCCCCACTCTGCAAGATGCTTTATTCAAATTTCTTCAGCCTAAACAAACACACAGAGGTCAAGTGCTTACTTCAGCTGCTCGGAGAGGGGTGGACTGTAGAGCCTTGACATTGGGAGGCCACAGTTTATTTGCATTGATAATTTATTAAACATTTTCAGAGGGCTTTGTCAGCATAACGGTGTGTTAGCATCTGAGTTCTAGATGTGCCTCCCCCATGTTTTGTCTTTTAGATGACAAGAATATTATGACTCTGCATGATTAATGTTGGGGTTTGATTGCATTTCATCTAATCTGAATGTAGTATTGACTCTCCTTATACTTTTGGATCCCTTGTTAATCTGTTGATGTAGTTTGTTTGAGGAGACAATAGTTTCTTAGTTATATTTATTTATTTTATTCATTATTTAATATAACTATATATTTGATATTTATTTTATGTTGCATTGTGTAGCTAAATACAGTTTTCAACAAGTCTTCAGTAGGGCTGGATATAGTTTGAAACTTTAGATAAGGGTGTCAGTACGATACCTAATTGTTGGTGCTGAGACCAAAGTTATCCTTTTTTTTTTTTTTTTTCTAAATAGTTAAACATGTTTCACCCTTTTTGCATTTGATTAAATATGTCAAGCTGCTCAGTATGCTACTCTTCATTATTCTTTGTTCTTTACTTGGATCCCCATTAGCTGTCAGCTATTTCTCCTGGGGTCTAACAATGCATTGGTGGTGAATAAATAACGTAAAACATAGTCTAAAGAAAGTCTAACCAACTAAAATATAGTTTAATCTGAAATGTTTTCAGAGTTAGGTCAGGAAGTATCTAATCACAGAATAATAAACAAGAAACTTTAGATTCTGAGCACTCTATCATTTCTAAAGTAACAAAAGTATTTAAGATCTACAATTCAAAGAATGGCTTTCATTAGTTTTAGCTAGGTGTACCTAATAAACTGGTAACTGAGTGCCTTCTCTTTTGTCTTTCCTCACACAACCTGTCTCAGTCTCTGCTTTGTTTCTTGAGTCTGTTAATGTCTGAGTCAGCAGATGTGGGATGATGTACCTTTGGACCACCTTCTGTAAAACAGGGCTTCTATTTCATTGCTGTATGTACATGCTGCTCTGGCTATTATCATAAAACAATTCCCTGAGGTAGCAGCATCTCACCTTCTCATGTTATAATTATGTTGTGTTGTTGAAGTAAAACTTATATAAGAGCAGGTCTATGAGCTATTGAGAGTCTTGAGGTAAAATATGTGCTGGCAGTTAATATAACAGTGAGCAGTGGGAGGGAAAGCACTGTTACGATAGAAAAATATACATGAGTGTGTGCATACAGTCAAGTTATTTATCTTTCTGGAGCAGCACACCTTGTTGTTTTCTAGGTGGACTGGATAAATGGTGTGTTTTCTGTAAGTGATATCGCTCTGTCCTGCTGCTGTGAATTTTGCCGTTGAGCTGTTTAAACTGAAGGTCAAGTCACTCTGTTCTGTGCAAACCGTCTCCTTGAAGGACAAATAACAAGAGAGAAACTTAAGAAGACAAGACAACAATGGGAACACAGTGGGAGGTGTTTAGCTGTCAGGCAACATGAAGACTGTTGTGTTTAGTTTTCCTGAGGGCCCATCATGTCAAATGAAATGCTGATTTAGTGTTTTGTGTCTTTTCTTTGTTTATGTAGCATCCCATTATGTTGAATTTACACTGCTGTCACCGGTTAATTACTGTAATTAGTGATTATGCACAGTTTCCCACACCATAATATTTAAAACTGTTTTTTAGACTCCTTGTGGTTTTTCAAACAATGAGCCATGAAACAAAATAGGCTGCAGGCTTATGTCAGTTTAGTATCTAGACAACAAAAGAGGGAATACAGCTTGAGTTTAGCTCCTGGAGTTCTGTCTTAAATGTCTTAAAATGTTCTTCTGCTAAAGAAAGACTTGCTGTATGACAGTTTGTGGCAGACTGCTGGTTCTTAAGGATCCACTGTAGTGTCACAACACACTGTAGGAAACTCAGGCAATATGCTGAATCCACAACACATGCAGCATGTTGACAAAACAAAGTGAGCACAGTTGGCTTTAACCGTCGGCCCTCCCTTTCCTCCTTCAGAGCAATGGATTTTAATTTAGCTTCTGCTGAATACATGAAAGGAGGGTTTCACTGTGACGGGGTCATTCAGATAAGATCTGATTAAGTCGGTCACAGAAAACAGTGATAACCCTCAGTGTGTATGAGTTTTGTAAAGCTCTTTGACCCTGGCCTGCTGGGTACACGTGTCTGTAAATAACATGGGAGCAATTCATCCTCATGTCACCTTGTCAAAACAAATTTGTAAGTAAAACCCATTTATTTTAGATATAATTTACATGCCAGCTTTAAATCCCAAATTTTAATAATAAATGTATACTTTGTTATATCTAATTTTCTGTCATTTAATAAGTTAATTTTGTGCACTAAGAAAGAAAGTTGGTATAATTAGTAGTGATAGTGGTAGTGATGGTTAATAAGAAAAATACTGATTTCTCTTGACTCAGAAATTATTTCAGAAACGTGTCAGTTGGCTGTAATGCAGCCTTTAAGACCACAGAAGAAAAACATTTAAAGATACCCTGGGAAGTTTTCATGTCGACAAACAATAATGTTTACACAGTTTCTCACCACTCATGTATTCTTAAGACCTAACAAACAAAGTTTTTGAGTCTATAAATCATTCCAGTGTGACATCTTGATTTATCCAAATTCAGTTTAATGATATTGAAACAGAGAAATCCTCTCATTGGAGAAGGTGAGAGCAGATGATGATTTGTTGTTTTGACCAATTATCTGTTGAAAATAGTTTTCTGATTTTTTTTTCTTTTTTTTTTTTTCTGTCGATTGACAAATTTTTTTTAGCTTCACATGAGATACCAACAAAACCACTCATTAAAACATTGCTCTATGGCACCACTAGTGGTCGAACACTCCACATGGTATGTCTTAATCTATTTACATAATATAGTATTATGATGACTAAGATCCCAGACATCTATTTAGTCCTGTATCACAATATTATATTGAAATATTTCCCAACTATAATCCACATTTCCCACAGGGCTTGTGACCTTACCTCCTCCCCGGGATTGGTTTGGTATTCTTAGCCAGCCTCTGAGTTTTGCACGCAGCTGGATTGCTGCACAGCTGTATGAGGGCACCAAGAGGCAGGGGGTGAGGTTTCATAGACCTCAGATCCCTGAGCCTGGGAAAGGGTCAGGACTCCCCTTCTGGAGCCGAATGTCTGTCCTGACCTGAGCAGGTTACGTCTGTGATCATGAATATTTGAAGTGTAGAAGGTATGTAGAGGATTTAGCAACAGATTTATGACACACACAGGCTTCCCACTTCGTTTTCTTTAGTGAAACCTCATGTGATTTCTGCTTTGTCCCAATTTTCAGTTGCAGAGCACAGACGCCATTAATCTGTGGACATCTTTTACTTCTCAAACTGCCATATTTTGTCACCTCCTTCTCTAGTGCTTTGACTAATGGCCCAATTTCAATGCAAATGGAGCATGGTAACAATCCACCATTCATGGTTTAAAACTAATTTTCTTTATACCGGTTGACATTCTTGTGCTTTTTTCCAAATCTTTTGCCAAAAGTTGTTTGAGTTTTTTCACGTCATAGAAAGAAAGTAATGAAGAATGAACTTCATTTAGCTGCTACAGTTTCAGGGTCCTGGTATGGAGTATGTTTGCTCACTGTCACACTAGCTAGGTGTCCATGTAGTGCAAACCTTAACTGAATTTCCAGAAAAGCAAAAGAAAATGCAAATGTCAGTTTGGAAACTATGTGGTTCTTCACGATAAACAGCTGCTATTTCTCTGATTGGGTGCCATTAAACAGTTGCAGGAGAGGACCGTACCACAAGATGATGCAATTAAAAGAACTACAAATGCTGTGAAAACTTGTAGAAATCTTTTGATGTTCCCACTCATATTTTTTTTATGTGAAAATTAAAACTTTGCTAAAAAATATGTGGATACACTTTTGTATACTTACACACAAAATTTCTATGTGAACATTATTACAATAATTGTAAAATTAAAATGATTAATTGACTTCATTTTATGAATCAACAACAATTATTTCAACAAACTTATTTCTGAACAATAATAACTGATTTCTGCAACATTACTTGGTGCAGCCTCGTCCACTTGCTCTGTCCTGTCAGAATTTTGCCACAGATTACTCTCTGCATTTAGAAAACTCAGGGTTGTTTTGTATCTGAACATGACACAAAGTGTAGATGATGCTACCAGTGCTGTGTAGTGTTCATCCCCTGAATACTGATGAGTGTGAAACAATGAAAGAACTCTTCTCCCTGTAAATCTGTAATATGCCGTGTAGCGAAATAGAGATCGGACCTCTCCTGTGTCGCTTCTCTCAATCACTGCTCTGCCATTCATTTTCTTAATCTCTCCCAAATGTTTGCCCCTTTTTTTTTTTTTTTATTACTCAGACTGGTCATTTGTTCTAGTCTGAAAGATCTCAGCAACTATCAGATGGACTGACATGATCTTACTTTAGTGATTCCCTGACTTTTCATCTATTGCCACCATCAAGTCATTTCTTTTATTTGTCCAATACTTTCTTTTACTTTATGACCAAATAAGAATGTCTCAGCTGTAGTTGATGTTTCATAATACTTACCAGGTGGTAGTATGATAATACACCATACCCTTAATGATGCTGGATTTTTAAGGCCAAAATACTACGGGCAAAATTTTACATTTGAAAAACAAACTCTCTCTGGTGGGCAAACAATTAAAGATGACATTATTTCTATAGTTTGGCACATTTGTACTTATCGGCTGAAATATAGATAACAATAATATTTGCTCTAGGCTAATATTGGCAGATATATGGCAGCTCTTTGACACACTAAACAAAGGTGGTGAACATGGTAAATATTGTATCTGCTAGAATAGTTATTGTGCTCTTGTTAGCATGCTGACGATTGCATTTAGCTCAAAGCACCACACTCTTAGTCTTGTTTATATTTTAAATTGGTAAAATATTCTTCAGATTGGAAAGAGAAGTAGTGTGTAACTGTCGGATTACATGGATTCAGATATCACGGTTAGTTCTAGGATGTAGGCAACATTTTTTTGTTTGACCTTTTTCCAAAGTCTGAGTTTACACCAAAATTAAGTCGTGTCGAGAGAATATTTTACACAGCATGTACATGTAGTGGGTTGCATCATCTGTTGTCACTTGTGGATGATTGCGTGCTCTAAAAAAAGCATGAAAAACAACATGCCCTGTTCCCATGAGCAGCTGTGATTGGCAGTGGTAGTTAGTGCGATCATGACATTCACAGCTGCTGCAGGGAGGCCCATATGTGCTGATGTACAGTACAGGCCTGGAGCCTCTCTGACTCCTGCTTCTCTCCTCCTTTTTTTTTCACATCTTTCGTTACCTTGTTGCTCTCACACTCTTTTTCTCCTCTCTCACTACCACTCTTTTTTCCCACTCACTTACTTCAGCTGTGCCAACCACCTGGTTTCCTGCTGTAACCCATGTCACACCCCCTGACTGTGGGGTAGCCCACAGCCTTTCTCACAGTCTCTAGTTTGGAACATGAGAAAACTAAAAACTGACTAATCAACTAATCAGTGACGTTGCTATGGTGAGGATAAATCTATCATAACCGATAGAAATGATGGCTAAAATTATTAAATTATGAATACCCAAGTTCTCTTCCACTCCTCTGTTTCAGCCTCTATTTCACAGTTTCTCCATTTTGGTTCTCATTTCCTTTTGTTCGCTCTCACCCAACAAGGTCACTTTTTTTCCATGAAAGGTGTTCCTAAATGGTCAAATACCAAACATGCCTTTTTCATTTCATCTTGAAACTCATAACCCAGAGTAATATTTCATCCTTTGTCCTTTCTGAAGTTTAGAGCTGGGATATCAATAGTGTTTGGTCGGTTTTATCCATGCTAGCTGGAGAAGTAATATGTTACCAATCTTAAAATATTGCTTCCACTGTTCTGTGTCTCCACCCTTTCCCTTCCTTGTCTTGGTTTAGTTTTCTTGCAGTAAGAGGTACAGTATGTAGATGGACTTATGTAAGTGGGACGGCCCCTCCCTGAGGTTGGTTGTTTGGATATTTTAAAATAGATTTCTCCTCGCTCTCTGTGTGAATTGTGGCCTGATTATTCTCCTGCTGAGAGGCCACGAGATGGACGACACACAAACACACTCTATATTAAACACGCATACTGATACTCATAAAAACGTGACATCTCAAACCCTCGGGACACAGGTAATAAATAATAAGTGTGTGCACAAGACTCATCTCTGCCAAACAGTGCTGTGGAGACGCCGGCCGTGTGGCGGTAGGCTGAGCGACTGAGAGGTGAAGAGGTGGTGGGGAAGAACGAGGGGTGCGAATCAGAAGCTACGTGGGTGGTGGGATGCACGGTCAGGCAGTAGCTGCGTCACAGCGTTGCATAAGGGCTTACGCAGGCAGAAGGGAAGTGGATCTGAAGTAATGAGCGTGGAGAGCCGTCGGTCCTGCCTGCGCACCCTGACAGGACGAGAGATGTCAAGTATTCAAACAATGTGCAGCAGTTCATCCATCCATCCATCCACGCCTAACAGAACATAGGCTGCCCTGTTTTCATTATTCTTTTATATTATTTTTAGTTTTCAGATTAACATTTGAGCCATTATTACACCCATAAATACTTTAGGTGCCCCTTTCTGTTATCAGTTAAATACTGTCTACTTATTGAGCAGTAAATAATTAATATATAAAAAAACGTATCCATAAAGCCTAACAGATGCTATTTTTTGTGGCCATTACCAATATTGATTAAAAAATGTGATGACAACATTGGATCAGCAACTGTTTTTTTTTTGTTGTTTTTTTAACACAGACACATAAACACGCAAACAAAGATTTGTGATAAAGATTCTTTAAATTTGTTTTTAAAAGTAGTAACTAAGATAATTAGCTAAAATTATATTTTACATCTGAAAATGTCAGTGCTCTCTAGTGGACAAACCCTGTTTTTAAATTACACCAAATATTTCTGTGGCATTTGTGCACTGCAATTTCTTGTAACTGTATTTCTTTGACGGTAGTGTTAGCAGTATATGTGTATATAAACTAATATCGCACTATTGATTGGTTAAGAAAAACGTCAGCTTCACTATAAATACTTAACATAACTGTATTTATATGTCTTTATAGGAACAAAGATCATACTGACCATTTGTTATGATCTTAACATGTTGTTGATCCCAAAATCCCCAAATGTGCTTGTTCCTGCTCTTCCAATGTGAGGACTCTGTTTGACGTTTTAAAACGGCGCCTCGGGGTCTTTGCAATTTTCTGACATTTTATAGGCCAAACCACTAATCAGTTAACTGAGAAATTAACTGTTAGTTGCAGCCTTAGCCCATGAATTACAAAGCCGTGATTAAACAAAATCTATTATTGAAGCTTTTAACACATTTGAAGAGATGTGTACTTCACAATGAAACACAGGCCATTGCCTTTAACATCAGTTTTATTAATTTATGTGATTTGTCATACAGTTGTCCTAGCATTGGAATTTAAAATGTCTATGAATATGGTCATAATGATTCCCATATAGACACAGATCTCTTACATATTACATTTCACTTCATAAAAATGTGGTAGACATCTTATTTTTGAACAATGCTTGTTCAACCACCACCTCTTCACTTACAGCTGCTCTCCCGGTCATTCTTGTTTCCTCCTTATCCTCAGTCCCTCACTGCTCACACAACAGTGAGTTTTCTTAGTAGGTTTCTAAAACGTAGGAGGATGTTTGAGGTTTGGCCTGGATGATCCTAAATGAGGATGTTTGAGAAAAATACAGAGATTTTGTACTGTTTAAGATGGAATGTGATGCTTTCCATGTGGGCCATCCTCTCGCTCTGCAAACAAGGCAGACATGCCAGTTTCCCCAGTGGATTCACTTCCCACTCTGCCCATTTTATCCTTCCAAATAAACAGCTGTATGATTTCAGAATTTCTAAACACAAAACCAACAAACTGTTAGTTATAACCGTTATTATGTTCTTGACCGCAACTGTGTGTAAGCAAGCAGCTGTCAAATGAAAATGA
>NW_019524899.1:583714-593513 GCF_002814215.2 Seriola lalandi dorsalis | reverse complement strand
GCGTGCGTGTGTCTGAAAGCCTTGCAAATACAGAACCTCATTTATCCTCATTACTTCTCCTCTATTACACTGTCCCTCCCAATAGGTATCTATATTTATTTCCTGCACCCCATCCTATTTAATGTAGCCTCCTGAACAGTGTGGTTGTAAACTCATGGCATGCCATGGTGCTTAAACAAGCACAACTGCACATACTAATACTGAATGTTTATGAAAGTAATTAGGCTGTAATTCATGATATCCTGCTGTCTTTGTACCATAATGTTCTTGCCTGCTCTAATTATTCCAAATTCTGATCAGTCCGTGTTTGATGAACTGTTTTAATAGTGACTTTAAGTGAGTGTTTTAAGTGACTATAAACTAAAGTAGGGCTGCACAATTAATCAAAATATAATCAATCGTAATCAACAAGTGCAACATCCCACCTGCTTAGCTGCAATTTGTTTGATAAAGGTAAAATGCGTCTCAACATTGTTGTGCTTAGTTAGCACCGTAAGCTTTGTGGTGCTACAGTGACGCCCCGGCCTACAAATCATATTCTCCGGATGTAAAGCAACAGTGAAAATGAAATGCAAAAACAACCATTCCAACTGAAAAAGCATACTGAAATTGCAATAGCTGCCAAAATAATATCAATAAATATATATATTTTTTGGATACTGTGCAGCCCTACTATAAAGTAATGTTTTCAGATTAACAATGGATCACACAATTACTTTGTTGTGAAAAAAGTCTAAAAACAGATTGTCTGTCTGCTGTTTGGTACTGGGCAGTTAGTGTGAGCCTACAAAGTCAGTGACCAGCTGAAAGGGTTGGGTGATATGTAAAAATTTTCCAAATGGCCACCTTCAGTCCAGCAAACAGTGATTGCTGATTATTATTCAGACAGTTGTGTGTATTCTGTCTGAATAAATTTACCTTCACCTTATCTTCTGTCGTCTGTGGTCTTTAATGTGAAATCTAATTTTACTGAAACATTATAGCCTTGAGATCTTTGATAAGCAGTAAGCTATAAAGACAGGCTGAACAGCTGTCTGATGGTATTTGAAAAAGAGTCTGATAGTGTCAGATGAAGGACGCCTCCACTTACAGGTGGGGATAACATGTTCAGGGTGCACAACTACAAATACAGCATTCTGTCTCGTTCTCAACTGTGATTGAATGTGTGTGTGTGTGTGTGTGTGTGTGTGTGTATACTCATTATGAATTCACGTTGCTCTTCAGCATCGATCAATCAGACAGCAACCACTAAAGACGGGTTAGTTGTCATTTAGTCACTGCCCTGTTTTGTGAAAGATGGAAATCACTGCAACAAGAACGTGCAGAACCTGTCCCAACTCCAACTGCCAGTTCCTATAAGCTCATGCTTCGAATTGTGCTTTACAGGTTAACTATTTACCAAGCTGAGTGCTCAAGGACACAGCAAATAAAATTGGCAAAATAAGATGACAAAAATCGCTCAAATAAATGGCCTTAAAAAAAAACGAAACAACCAGTGATATATTTGTCCAATCGCCCAGCTCTACTAGCTAATGAACATAGAGGAGCATTTATTATCTTAGAAGCTAAATATTTCCCTTAAGAGCTGCTGGAAAGCAAAACACAGCTAAAAGGAGGGTGAATATTAGACTATAATTCATCAGGTGAACACAAACACAACTCCAAATGAAGGCAACTGTTTGCGAAGACGTTCATCATAACAATAATATGAAGTGATAATATGTCAGTGCTGTATTTACAGCTCGTTTCAGCTGATTATAAGTAGATGGATGTAAGGATATGGTCTGCTTGCTCATTTTTCCCTGTGGGACCCTGAAATTTAAGACCGCCTGACTTTAACTGCTATGCTAGATTAAACCTTAATCTGTTTCTCTTTTTCATCTGTCATCAGTCCATCACCAGTGTCAGATATTAGAAGATGTAAACTGTCTGGGACACTCGCATATTGTAGATATCCAAACAATCAATTTGAGGACTCGAACAGACGCATAGATCTGTACGTGTTCTCCTTCGAGCTGTCGCAAGTCATTCACTGATTTGTTTTATGTTCAGGCTGGGAAATCATTAGAGAAAATTCTTGTGATTGATTCAACTGTGATGGATCAACGCTATTTTAAGTATTGTGAAATCGGAAAAGTGTGAGAGAGAAAATGAAGGGAAGATAGAGAGAGACCAGGAGAAAGGCAGATTTACAGGATATTGTAAAGAAGAACTTGATATGGAAATAAAACCCTCTCTATGCTCATAATGACACTTTGTCACCTGTTTATTCAATCAGGAGAGCCTCTGTTCGCTGCAGGTGTTTACATTCACATTATCTGCTTTGAACTGTCATGAAAGCCATTCGTGTCTACTTCAAAGTAAATTTAGGAGAAGGATTAAGTTGCATAATTCATTTCAGTCGGTGCTTTCTCCCATATAAAGTGTCTTCACTCTCTGATGGAGATGAACAAGTGACTCCTTATCTTTACTCCTCCACTTCATTGATAGCTGATTGATTTGCGGGTCAGTTAACAGGTTGCGGTGAGGTTGAGGTTTAGTGGTATTGACGGCTGTCTTTTGAAGGTGTTTGTTCAGCAGATGAATAATGTAATGAAATGGTAATCACAGTGTCGCCCTCAACTCTGTTTTCATCCAGTGCACATGCTCCTCTTCCTCCTGTCTCTCCCTCTGTACTGTTTGGTCTTCTTTAATGAGGATTATCCCTTTCAATGTGGACAAGCAGGTGAGAGGAGCGGCCCTCTTAAGTAAACACCTGTTTGTGATCTGCAGGTCAATTATCAGCCTTTAAAACAAACAACTATTAAGTTATTACTTTACAGGGCTCAAAATGAACTCTCTGGCTCCGCGCTATCACAGTGCAACATTACGAAGCCGCCCTAAAGCCATTTGGATCGAGCTGCATTACATGTGGGAAGCCACGGTCTCCTCTGCAGTTCCATCTGTCTGTAACATACTAATGCAGTATGTTAGGCACAGATGGAGGAGCTGGAGGTGTACTTAGCTTTAAGTAAAGCCTGTACAGTTGCAGTTACCCTGCAGGCAGTTGGGAACGTTAAATTTAGCAAACATCCCTGATCCTGCTGATAAAACAGGATGCACATTAACCAGTTAGCTGCTACTCCTCTCAGTTTCAGTTTCACCATGGATCACAGCACAGTCCACAATTTTATTATCTCAGTTTTTAGGAACCATTTAAAAACTAATTACTGCCTCGGGCTTGTGTGCCTCTGCTTAACAGTCAAGTGGCACTTTACCTCCATATCTGTCCAGACTCATAATATAATATGATATGATATAGTAGGGAAATTTCATCCTGAAAAATTGCCTTGGAAAGAGGAGACTGAAACCTGCAAAAGTGAAGTTTGAGGAAGTTTTATTTGATCTTCTATTGGTGTCAGTAGTTCATTCCATCTGACATGGTATCATTTGCTGAGAAAACACGATATTGCCAAATATAATCAGATGTACTATTTTGCAATTATGATGTTCTCACTGCAGCAGCAGGACTGTGAACAGTCAGACTGAAACAATGGCTGTCTGGTCGGCTCACCTCTGGCACTTTTCATTGTCTATCCTCATGCTCTTTTACACCAAACTCCAATATTACTCTACCATGAATACACCGGTTTACTCATTTGCAGATGGACTCTGTACTACTTTCCCGATGGTGGCAGTGTGTTTCTCACCTTTTTTCTTTTTAAAATAGAAGTGGATCCAAACTCTGACCAAAAATCTGAACCAAAATTTCTATAAAACTGTGTTTTTTAACTTGCAAACTGTATTTAAAATTCACATGACCTTAGAAAATGACAAAAACCTGTTGGGAAAACCCATAAACTTTGTGGTGATGCACAAACACAAAAGAATGAACAATAACATTTTTACTTTACCCATGGGATAGTTGTTTTGTGAACTGGGTGCTAGTTTTGGGTTTGGTCTACACTCTTGTTGACATGGAAAATCCCCTCAGTCTCAACCTTCCTTTCGTGTGAAGCTGTCTGCCATAATGACTCAGATTTTCCTCTTTCTAACTGACTTCCATAAACATACTTGTCACATTTCAGGTTTTCCAGCTCTCTACAGTGGTAGTAGTCTCGCTGCTTCCCCTTTGCTGATTCAACAACATGCATTCTTTGCTTTTTTTATTCCCTCAGTCTGGGAGAACAGAGGGACGAGGAAAGAATGAAGATCTGCTCACCGATGTGAGTCCGTGGGATGCTCGACGGGCCCATACCCCATGCTTCTCTAAGGCCTCCAGAAGTTAAAGACAGGGTGTCATTGACAGGTAAGTGAAGCCTTGAGGACACAATGTGGTTTAAATTTGAATAAAATGGGAACTCTGAATTTTCTGGCTGTTCTCTGATATGTGAAACAGAACCTACCATCTGTTCCTCTGACCTTGAAGCATGATTTTACGCAAACGCTCTTGGATTACTGCAGGAATTTTCACACACAAGGTTGCTGCTTTGAGTTGAGAGCAAACGTGTTTTGTTTTTTTTTCTTCTCGAGAGCCGTTCCTGGTTAAGACTTTATGTAAAGAAGTGGCTGCTGCATGCCACACACATAGCAGTGTGCATCCTCCTATGTGTGGATGTTAACACATTACTGCTGCGTGGGAGTTAGCAACAGATCTTAATCATGGATAGGGTTTTGCTATAATTCCAGAGCTGGAGGCGTAACCCTAATCTCTTTGGCACATTATACAGTAAATCAGAGTGTGGCTAAGTCGGGTCCCTGCCAACCTTGATACAGCCAGCCCATTTCTGTGGATTTATGATGGGACTTACTAGGAGTAGTTATTTCAATCCAAATAGGTCTCTCTTCCTCCCTTCTCTTCATTTGTGTCTAAAACTAATGAACCACCCCCTGCCAAGCTCTAGGTTTTATTTCAGAGGTGTTCATAGATTGCTTTGTGCCATGGTGGATTATTTTGGAAGTGAGTGGTCCAAATGGCCGGCTGCTTGAGGCCAGTTTTAGCTGCAGCGTCCAGTGGGAGTGATGTCCCCACGCAGAGGCAGCACGGACACTGATGGATGGCCTAGCTTTCTGTCGGTTCCTGGTCCCAGACGTGAACCGTTGTTATGAAAATATAGAGGGAAGCGGGCTGACAGACCGTGGAGAGATGGCAGCTCGGCCTGTGATGGATGACCACCTGCTGGGCATCCACTATAGATACAGATAAACTAGAATTGTGGCCTCTAAGGAGCCACTTTCAATGTTCACCAGAAATTGGCCCACACACAGCACTCCTAAATGTTTTGTGCGTTTCTGTAGGATAATAAACTGAATATGACTGAAGAGGATAAACCAGAAACCACCAGGCAGATGTACCCAACATTACTGCAAAGCCACACTGGAACTATTTGTTTTAACTGGTGTTTTACTTTCATTTCCTTCATGGTTTTCCCTTGGCTCGTCTGCAGACAGAGAAGGAATCCACAGATTTTCAGTCAGTTCAGTTTCTGCAGAGTTCATCAAATTAAATTTAAGACTTTTTAAAACCGTTTTAATACCACAGATAATGAGATTCAATACCTCTTTCCATCCATCCATCATACTGATAAAAGAATAATGGAAAAAAGGTAGGAACAATAAAGTTTACAATTTTTTATTAAATCTATTAATTTATTGACATATCACAATTTTGTCTGTACTTCCCAGCTTTATATGACAGCAATTTCTAATGATATAATTAATCAATTAATGTGACCTGGACCCAGATAAAGAGTAGAAAAGTGACAGATGGATTCCCATATTAAAAGATAATTGAATAATTAAAGTTAACTTCAGTTGTAGTTAAAATCTTAATTTGTCCACTGTGAGCTGATGGTCTTCATAGCTGTATCACATCACCTAAATTTAAAAAAAAAAAAAAAAAAAAAAACTATAACTAATGTTACCATCTATGGCGGGCAAAAAAAACAAAAAAACAAGATCTTTGTAAATTAAATGAAAGTCTTTATAATACCTTCAAAGGCCTTTTCAATGCTTTTAAGACTTTTTAAGACCTGCACATACCCTGATTTTACTTTGCTGCTTGAGTCTCTAAATCACCTCCCTCGAAAGGGACTGACTCATGTTAGGACCCCCCCTTGCCTATAAAGAGCTAGTGTTAATGGTGGCATTCACAGAGGTGATTTGCAGCCTGCCTCTTTATCCCAGCACTGGTGGCCTCGGGGCGGCTGATTGATGGTGTTTGTTGTCCACTTTTGGACCTTGACTGAGAGAGGTTTCTGTTGCTTTGGCTGCAGTGGGACGGGGCTTTACAGAACTTGTGGCACATTCAGTGTTCTCCAGACCTCCCATCAGGACGTGACCAAGAATGACCTTGAACTCCCTCCCCGGCCTTGAATGAAGGACAAACTTGGTGCCTACCAGTGTGGCCCAGTTATAGGAGCAAGGAGAGAAAGGCAGAGGGACAGATCTGTGTGTGTGTGTGTGGGCGATGGCAGGGCATAGCCTACTTCTCGTACCCCACTTTACCCCTCTCTTCATTTGGGAGCTGAGCAGCTGAGCTCAGGCTGCACCATCTCATCCTGATGTTCCTTTATTTTTTCATTCATTTTGGCCAGATGGCGGATTACAGGTCAAGGCAAAGGCTGAATGCTGCCACTGTCACAGTAGAATAAACTTGTGGAAGCTGACTGGCTCCTTAAAGCTGCACTATTCAATATTTTCTATTAACAATCGATCAAATAACTACATGTTATGTGAAGGGATCGCTTGTGGTGATGAAACCTCAGAGAACTATCTCTGAAATCTGCAGTCTCCCTCATCTCTTTGGTGTCTTTCAGCTCATTTTGTTCTTTACAATTTTGCTTCTTTCAGTGAAATCCTTTTATAAACCCTCCCACCAAAAACAGAGCTAAAAGGAGAGTGAATATTGGACTTGCTGATCTTTAATACATTTACCTTTTTTTTTTTTTTTATTGTGTGACGCCTAGTTTAATTAATCGTTTGTTACTTGGTTAACTTTTACTCTTTTTTGAGCTTTAGTGTGTCTATTAGATTAGATGAACAGATGAGAAGCAGGACTAGAGCACTTTAAGGTTAATAAAGATGCTGTTTTTATACTCTCTTATTATAGTGTTTACATCATTAAATTCTGACACAATTTCCCACCAGTTTCACCTCTCTCTCCTTCACTTTCCAGCATATTTCATACTCTTTTCACTCGCATCTTCTTTGTCCTTAATGAACTTGGATGAAGACTCGATTTTTGACAAATAAAAATAAAAGCTGATATGTGGCAAATGGAAATCCAGACTTTTTTTTTGTAGTTCCTCTCTCCTTTCTACTTGAAATGGGCAGGGAGAGCAAAATGGTCTTTAACTGAGAGCTTGCCTTTTCCCTGGCTTTCCGTTTCTTTCTCCCTTCTCTTCTCCTTTCAGCCTGACAAAGGCAGTAGAGGTCTTTGCAGAGCGTAGTTTCTTTGGTCAAAGGAAATGGTAGAGGAGGAGTGGAGCAGGGAGAGAGGAGGTGTATCTGTCAGAGAAAGGCTGGACTGAGAGGAGGGGGGGGGAAGGGGGGGCACAAGAGAGAGGAAAGGAGAGGAAGGGGAGGGGACTGTGCTCCCATTCACATTGGCGGCATTTGGCTTGAGAATGAGATCCTTTTTTTTTTTTTTTTTTTGGGTTAGAGAAGTTTTCCTCAGGAGGGTTGGTCAGAAACACAGCCAGGAGAACAGGAGCAGAGTGAGAGTTGGAGCTGACTTAAACCTTAGCCGCTGAAGGAGCTGAGGCTGGATGATAAGGAGCAGGGCAGCCATGCAAGGAACAAACTGGGGTAAGAAGCTCGGAGGGAAGGTGCGTTGGAGAAAAGGGAAGTTGACTTTTTACTATTACTTTGTCAATCAAGGTGACAGGGATGTTGGGTTATAGCAGTTTCTGTTGTGTTCACTGTTGGACTTGTACTGTCACTGTGAAAGAAATTGTGCTGGTTTACTGCATGTTAATATGAAAAAGAAAAACTGAAATAACGTAGTTGTGAAAAGATTTAACTAATTATTGCAGCTCTAATTATTACGATCGCCCACGTATGAAATTGACAAGCTGATGTCCACTTCCACTGATCACTCTTCTGTTACTGGTCATTAACATAAAGCAAAAACAATGACAAACTGAGGATGTTAACTTTGGTGTGTGTGTGTAAGGAGGCCTCTGCTCTCTTTCAGTGCTGTATAATCATTGACAGTGTTCAGTGCATCATTCAAATGAACCTTCAGGTGCTCATGAGAAATGCCTGTTTAGTTAACTGATTTATTTGCACGTGGGTCTCCACCTCTATTTATCCAACTTGACTGCTTAGCGTATAATATACAATACACTTTATAAGCAAAAACTTTTTTTTCAATTTATTTAACCAGAAAAGCAATTGAGAGGAAAAATCTTGTCAAAGAAAGGCAGAAATATCAATGATCAGTCTATGTTGTAATTTGTGTTGTGGCCTGGTGGTTGTACGAATCAAGCAATTTTACGTTTTAAGATGTCACCTTGTGCACTTGCCACAACACATAATAGTAAATAGTGAACATTAACATTTGACCTGGTAACTGGTGTGTGTCAGGGCTGTGAGGCTGTCTCTTATACACATCTTGTGTGTGCGCGTGCGTGTGTCTGAAAGCCTTGCAAATACAGAACCTCATTTATCCTCATTACTTCTCCTCTATTACACTGTCCCTCCCAATAGGTATCTATATTTATTTCCTGCACCCCATCCTATTTAATGTAGCCTCCTGAACAGTGTGGTTGTAAACTCATGGCATGCCATGGTGCTTAAACAAGCACAACTGCACATACTAATACTGAATGTTTATGAAAGTAATTAGGCTGTAATTCATGATATCCTGCTGTCTTTGTACCATAATGTTCTTGCCTGCTCTAATTATTCCAAATTCTGATCAGTCCGTGTTTGATGAACTGTTTTAATAGTGACTTTAAGTGAGTGTTTTAAGTGACTATAAACTAAAGTAGGGCTGCACAATTAATCAAAATATAATCAATCGTAATCAACAAGTGCAACATCCCACCTGCTTAGCTGCAATTTGTTTGATAAAGGTAAAATGCGTCTCAACATTGTTGTGCTTAGTTAGCACCGTAAGCTTTGTGGTGCTACAGTGACGCCCCGGCCTACAAATCATATTCTCCGGATGTAAAGCAACAGTGAAAATGAAATGCAAAAACAACCATTCCAACTGAAAAAGCATACTGAAATTGCAATAGCTGCCAAAATAATATCAATAAATATATATATTTTTTGGATACTGTGCAGCCCTACTATAAAGTAATGTTTTCAGATTAACAATGGATCACACAATTACTTTGTTGTGAAAAAAGTCTAAAAACAGATTGTCTGTCTGCTGTTTGGTACTGGGCAGTTAGTGTGAGCCTACAAAGTCAGTGACCAGCTGAAAGGGTTGGGTGATATGTAAAAATTTTCCAAATGGCCACCTTCAGTCCAGCAAACAGTGATTGCTGATTATTATTCAGACAGTTGTGTGTATTCTGTCTGAATAAATTTACCTTCACCTTATCTTCTGTCGTCTGTGGTCTTTAATGTGAAATCTAATTTTACTGAAACATTATAGCCTTGAGATCTTTGATAAGCAGTAAGCTATAAAGACAGGCTGAACAGCTGTCTGATGGTATTTGAAAAAGAGTCTGATAGTGTCAGATGAAGGACGCCTCCACTTACAGGTGGGGATAACATGTTCAGGGTGCACAACTACAAATACAGCATTCTGTCTCGTTCTCAACTGTGATTGAATGTGTGTGTGTGTGTGTGTGTGTGTGTGTGT
>NW_019524899.1:575834-583664 GCF_002814215.2 Seriola lalandi dorsalis | reverse complement strand
GGTGTTAGAAAGAGAGAGTGGGATTCAGAAGTTTGGGCACAGAGAGATGGAGAGTGGAGGAGGGGATCTCCAGACTCATTTGTTTGTTCCCTCATGCAGACGCTTCCCTGCTGAAAACTGAGACACCCTCTGCTTTACTTTTATTCTTTAGTCTCTTTACTTCTTTCTCTCCACATCACCGTTGAGTTGGAGGTGGCGTTGCTCTCAGATGAGGGCCAGTGTAACACAGCTTCCTTTTTCTCTTACCCCCGAGCCTCCGTTTCACCTGGTGTGGGGAATATTTTTAGACTCTCACCTCTGTGGCTGTGGATGTGTGTTTATGGCGTGGTACTAACAAAGACGGATTTAGTGCAGGCTCACTTCAGGTTGTCTCAAAGCAGGTTTGTGTGACGTTGCAGTCTTGCGGGGCAGGGCCAGTGAACCTTGTATACTGTATCTTTGTAATATGGCGTCCATAAAAAAAAAAAAGGCTTTTATACTGTTTGTTTCTTTAATTACCAATCTGAGATGCAGTCAGACGAAAGCTTGCCCCACATGCCAATGAATGTCATCGAAGTCTGTCTAGACTTACCGCTGTATTTGTAATGAATACAACACTGTGATTGGAGTGACCTGACTGTCCGTTTGTGAAGTCAAACATCTGAGTTGGCTGATCTGGAGCAGACTGCAGCCTCTGTTTCATACCCAGTGAGCTCTGATCATCTGTTCCACTGGAATCTCAGCAACAATTTTTTTTAAATGCATTGATCTCCATGTATAGATTTCTCATCTCTGTTACGGCTCCTATTTTCCAGAAGACACAATACCTCACAGTCTAAAAAGGAAGGTGGAGGTCTCATAGCTGTGTCCATTTTGTGATCAGTTTAAAGTAGTTCAAGTATCTGGATTTGGAAATTGGAGCTGTGTTAGTGTCAGTTCTTAAATATTACCTCATTTAAAACTTTTTGTTATTTAATAGTTGAAAATGTAACTTTTTAGATTTAGTGTAAAACTCCAATTCACTAAAATCTATTGTACAAATATACCGTATATGCAGTAATTTGGGCTGGATTATCACTAGGGCAGAGAATGTATCATTTGCAGTAAATTTAAAAAATGAACTCAAGTGTGCGTCTTGTAATGTATTGGCTTTTAGTTTGGCTTTTTCCGTTTTGAGCCACAGAGCTGTCATTGCTGGAAGTTTGGAGATAAAAACCTGAAGCCTTGGTGTGACAGTAGATCCTCAGAGCTGCTTCTGTTGGCTGGTGCAGCATGGCAAAATACTCGAAGCTGGAGTAATGTGACTTACTTACCAAACTGTGGCATGTTAATGATGAGACCTCAGAAAAGCCGTGGCCGTAGAATCACCCTGTCCACACACTGACCGGTGATTATTGTGCCCATGTTTATACTGAACTCTCATTAGCTGGTGTGCCCACACATTCCTCCAGCCCGAGGAGCGACCGACTGACTGAGTCCGTCTGTCTGCTGCCCGACTGAGGGCACAGACATTAAAACCTTCAAGGGCTTTCCCAGACAAAAACAGTCTGCTCACAGTCGGTCAGCTGACACTGCAGACATCATGAGGCTGGTTACAATATCATTTACATGCTCTGCAGTGTTGTTTTCGCTGCGCGTATGCAATGTAAATGTATCACTGTTGCTGAAATAATTAGTTAATTAATCATTCAAAGGTATAATATGTATTTTTTTTTCTTCATCTTATGACAGAAAATTGAAAATGTTTTGGTTTTGAACTGTTGGTCGGCCAAGACTATTTATCTGAAGCAATTTCACTGTCACTGTGGGAAGTTGCTTTGGCCATTTTTCACACTTTTCTGCCATTTTATTGACCAAACAGTTAAGTCAAATAATCATTACAAATATTCAACAGATTAATCAATAATGGAAATAGTGACTTGCAGCCGTACTACAGTATATTTACACCCTTTTCTCCCCCTTCGCCATGGTTGTCATGGATCCATCCACCAGTCATTAGCTGTTAATGTCCATTTATCTTCCATTAGGCCAAATGGGAGCATATAGAAGACTGTCAGAGCTATAGAACGACTGAAGCCTTTAAGTTGCTAAGGAGGGGTCCTGGCCTTCCTGTCAGCCCTCTGACCTCCTCCCCTCTCTGTCCCTCCTCCCCTTTCTAGTGTTTGAGGCCGCGGTCATTATGACAACAAAAGGGAACTAGGGCTGCATGAACATGACGGGGGGCTTTAAAAACAGTTTGACACCCCTGTGCTTTCCTTAGTAGAGTCCCTACATAGTTTCAGTCGTCTTGAGTCCAGAGGGATTAGAGCTTATTCACTTATCTGGAGAGAGTTGGAGGGCACCAGATGGACTCCCCCTGACCACAAATACTGATCTGAGTTTAGCAACTGCAAGAAGAGATCCTTAAGACAGGTGTAAATTACAATTTACATTAACTAGCTTATGAATATCCTCATTAGTTTTTACATGAACTAGAAGTTTGTGTAGTTCTTTGTGACGCACTAAGTTGTCACAGGCAGAATGACGTAAAGGCTGCAGCGGCACAATTAAATGCACATCTTATTATTAAGGTCACTGCAATAAAGTTAATTTCTCCAATTATCATCTTTTATGCATCATGATACACTGAGAAAGAGCTAATTTTAAGTTAAGTAAAAACTATTTTTAGACCAGTGCTCTCTCTCTCTCTCTGTAACTTTCATTCATATAAACTGTGTGAAAGATGAAATCACATCCAACAAAATTCTTTACATAAAGCATGTGAGCTAATATGAATTAAACAAGGAGCAGCAGAGTTCACGCTCGAATAATATTAAAGGATGAAATTGCTTAATTGGCAATCATTTTGATAATTGAATAATGGTTTTAGTCACATTTTAGGAGAAAAATGTGAAATATTTGTTTTTTCTAGCCTCATGTGATGAATTTATGTTTTTTTGGTCTGACACTGAATATATCCTTGAAGTTTGGACTGCTGTTTAGTCAAAACAGGACATTTGAAGATGTCACCTCGGTCTGTGGGAATTCGATTATGAAAATAATCATTAGTTTCAGCCTTAAAGGCTTCAACAGTAAAAAAATTTTTTTAAAACTTGACACCAGGTGAGGTCACTGACTGGCGCACATCCAGAAGATGACAGAAATCAATCAGTTTGGTTGGATCTGATCCTCTTTGTTTTCAGACTGTTAATGTAAAGAAATATCATTTTGAGCATTAGGATTCTTTCTGACAGCTGCAGTTTGTAACAAACTCCAGATGTTAGTGCACTCAGTCTCATCGCGTGCCATTCAAACAGGATTATGTGTAATAAATATCGTCATGGACTAATTAGCTTTTCCTCAGCGCATAGAGAAATCACATAAGAGTAATCCTCCTGGCTCTGCTCATTGGGACCGTTAAGTCTGCCTCCACAACACCACATGTTGCTCCTGCTGCCATTAACTTTAAGTTTTCCTTCGGACCGACACTGATGCAGTGACTGAAGTATGCAGTATGAATCTTTTAAAGGCACACATTTTAAAATCCATTTAAAACTGCATTAACTGAACGACCTAAGACAATCAGTGGACAGAGCATTTTAAGCCTCTCCCACGAGGGAGTGAGCGAATGGATTTTAGATCATCATTTTCTGCTGTAGGTTTTTTTTTTTGACTTTCTGATAATAGTACAGTATTGCACCAGTATTGAGCTTTTTGTAAAGCTGTACCACCAGGAAGCATGATAAAGATAACAGAAAAGGTATTGAATAGTGGTTTACTGCTGTAGAAACAGAGATCACAGTGGAATGCTTGTTAATTACTTGGTAGTTTCACAGCTTTTACGCATCATAACAACATATTGCAGTGCCAGATTTGTCTTGTTCAGTCTAAGCAGGGCTCAGCCAGCGTTTGAGGGTGCTAATTAACGTGTGGTAATCACAGTTAAATCGCAGTAGTATCCTTGTACGCTCTCAGTAAACTTGGCAGGTTGGAAAATGACTTGGCATGGCCCTGTCCTGGCTGCTGAGGCTACAAATGTGTCTGGCCAGCATGCCTGCTGTCGGCCTTCTTTCACCTTATTAGCTATCTTCCCTTCTAGCTGCCAACATGGACGGTCTTCTTCACCTCCTCCCTCAGGTTTTTTTCATCTTCATTGAGTACATAGAACATATATGATGTTATTTTTTGTAAAACTTAATTTTGTGGGAAATCGTTCAAGTCTCAGGGAATTATTAACATGGGAAATGAACAATAATCTAATATATTTCTAATGTCTAAATATATGAATAGAGGTGAAACTAGAACTTCAAACTTCAATCTCAACTACAAACCTGCTTCATGAGTGTGTCTTGTACTGTAGTGACAGGTTACAAGCAGTTCCCGCTACAGTAGGTGTCTCCAGGACCACATTTTGCCATGAGACAGACACACACACACACACACACACACACACACACACACACACACACACACACACACACACACACACAGTCAAAATGATGTGATGTGAAATTGGCTGAAATGAACATAAAATTCTGAGACATTCTGCTGGTGGTAGACGAGATATGTCAGACAAATCACGTAATGACAATTTAGCATTGCACTGACAAGTGCAGACAATGAAGATGCTTTGACAGTGACTAAATAAAATCAATGGCAAATTTATTCTTGTGTTGCCACCCTGATAAATGCCAAGATGGCTTACACCCTATCAGATGTTAGAACGCAAATAATCCACTAAAACTACTCTATTCTTAATTCTTAATACACTGCCTCCATGTTGTGTTGTTGTTAAATATTATCCCTATATTGTCAGACAGAAAACAGAGCTATTTGGCTGTTTGTGTACTGCAGTCATTGAGATACTACCTTTACCCATCTTAAGAGACCCTCATACATTAAGGAGCATTTTTAAGCCGAAACAAGTTTAAATTGTTTTTATTCTTAAGGGTTAGGGTCATCTTTGACTGCAGTCCATTGTGATAAATACAGGCCCAGGTTGTTTTGTTTTTCGACATAGCTGGGATTCACCAACAAACTGCAAATATTCAAATCACATAGTGAGAGCTGCAGTCTTGCCATACTTCAAATCCTTCATTCACATCTTCTCTACTCGCTGGAAGAGCCTGAAACTCAAGATCAGGACACACCCATCACTCGGATATCCTCATACTCTGTGACTCAGCGTGATGATGTTTTCAGAGCACAACTGGCTCTGCTGTTAGTGTTGTTGTCAGTGCAGCATGACTTCATCATCATGCGTCTTGTGGGCCATTGTTCTCCACACAACACTCAACTATTCACCATCCACGGGACCCTGATCCTGTTCTCATAGTTTGTACTCGCCTGTTATAGTGTCAATATTTACCATCAGTCCTGTGAGAGCGCGGGAGTGTAAAAGTAAGTGGGTCAGTTCTTGTGCCTCCTACTTTGTTATTTTATTCCTCACAACTATATAGTTTTGTGTAAAGTTAGATTTACTCAGCAACTTTCAACCCCCACGGCTAAAGTATCACAGCAGGTTCAACCTGTCTCCCCTTCTCTGCGCTTCTCCTTTGAGGTATTATCCGCAGTTATGAACTTTTATTTGTTCCTAAGGCTGATAAGATGTGTGGAGACAGTAGCCTTTGTTGCCGTCAGGGAAAATACCAGCATGTTAGAAGCCATTTTACATCTCAAATGAAAAGAGACCCTTTCTTCTGCTGCCTCATGCCTCGCAAGCCGAATGCCTCAAGCCCTGTTTGTGCTGCTTGAATGGGTTTAATGAATGGCCTGTTCTGGTTCTCCGTGTGTGGGCCACTACGGTCTTGAGGGATATTTGTATGCTTCAGTCTACTGTATATCATTTCTATTTTGCTTCTGTCATCGTCACTGAGTGTGTTTTTGACATTAAAAACGTCCTTGAAAACACCCTCCTGTGGAGATTTAAAAGCTGGGATCTGGCCTTGTTGGTATCCTAAAGCAAAACCATTTCCACCAGTGCTTGAGACTCGACTAGAGATTTATCCTTAAGGCCTTCAGACTTGCCTTTGACTTGTCTCAGATGACTTAAAGCTTGACATAAGACTGCAGGCTTGACTTCATGACTTAAGACATGGTATTACAAGATGTGACACTTGTTGTACTTGTCTTGAAAGACTTGAGAGCTGCTTTTATAAGATTTGAGACTTGACTTGGACTTGTTAAGGACAGGAGACCTGACTTTAGGTTGTCTTCAATGAAAAGGATATTACAAGACTTAAGACTTGACCTGAGCCTCTTTTAATCAACCTGAGAAGGACCTCAGATTTACTACTGTTCTTAAGGACTAGAGACTTGCAATTACGAAAGGTAACCTTCAACTTGAACTTGTCTCAAATGACTTGATACTTGTCATTGCAACACTTGTTCTTAAGGACTTACGATGATAATGGTACTATGATACTTGAGTTGGACTTTTCTCAAACGATTTGCAACTTTATTTAAGTCTAAACATCATTAAGGACTTGAGACTTTACTGGACTTGCTATCACAACTCGTCTGAAATTTGAGACCTGACTAAAGACTGGCTTGAGCAAGACTTGAGACTGGACTGGATTTGTTCTTAAGGACTTGAGACTGTACATTAGATTAGATTTGGAATTGTCTGGAATGATTTGAGACTTGACTTTGACCCCACAAGACTAACATGTAATTGGGAGTTACTGTGTAAACATGTATTAAAACATGTTTGTCATTTTTCTCTCTCAGAGCGAGTGACCCCTCTGAGCTGCCACCATGGCCCTGGTTCAGGCTCTGCCCATATCTGCTGAGCCCCACAACCCCGGCCTCAGTGGAGGAGCCCGTAGACGACACACCTCTGGCCCTTCACCCCCCATCAACGCACCACCACCCTCCACTCTGGATCCTATGGGCTCTGTCAGCAGCCTCATAGCCGCCCGCCCCGGCCCTTACCAGGACCACCGCTCTGGTGTTGAACTGGGAGCAAGACTCCGACGACCCACACCAGGCGCTTCCTGCCTGGGCAGCGAGTCCCCCCAGGACCCTTTGCTGCAGAACATCCCACCACTCAAGAAACAGAGCTCCACAACATCCAGCAGGGGACTGGAGAAGGAGAGTGGGAATGGGAACTACACCTATCTGAATGAGGACTTTATAGGTGACTGGAATGAGAACCATGTTACACCCGCCAGCCCAGGGAGTGACGCAGATGAGACTAAAGAAGGATCAGGGCTGAATGGGAATATGGGGGGACCTCCTCCAAAACTGATCCCTGTGTCAGGAAAACTTGAGAAGGTGGGTCTTTGAATAAATAATTTTGACTTTACTGATAAACACTGATATTACAATAAATGTCATTTTATGTAGGAATATCAGTAAACTTAAAGGCATAGTACATTTTCTGGAAAGCCTTTTGAGTTGCAATTTTTTTGGAATATGCATAACAATGACAGCCTTACAGGGGGTGCTATGCACATCAAGTCCTAACAATGTTTAAATTCTGCATCAGAAAAGATATTTTCTTTTCTTTTTTGGCCACATCACTCAGCCCTACCTCCTTCTCAACCTTGGTCCTGTCCTGTTTCCTCCTCTAGAACATGGAGAAAACAGTGCTGCGGCCCACTGCCTTCAAACCGGTCATTCCGAAGAGCCGCACCTCCATGCAATACCTCTCCCCTCGCCATTGTGCCAACGCAGCAGAAAGCCAAAACAACCTAAACTTGCTCAGCCCCTCCCACAGAGAGGTGTCGCCCTCCTGCTCTGAGAAACGCAGCTCATACGGCGGGGCCCGCAACAGTGGTGGCGGTGGCGGTGGTGGTGGTAGCAGCCAGTCCTGCTCCCTGTCCGACTCTGGACGTAACTCCCTCTCCAGCCTGCCACCTTACAGCGCTG
>NW_019524899.1:550834-570834 GCF_002814215.2 Seriola lalandi dorsalis | reverse complement strand
GCATCCTGGCTCTCTTTCACAGTTTTAGGCCTTTGTGGGAGATTGTTTGTGTATGAGTAACTTCACCAACCTTTCACCATCCTCCTCCTGTGTTAGTTATGACTCCACCTCCCCTGCTGGGTTTAACACTACACTCCCACTCTGTGTTCACAGTCAGCTCTCATTAGTACTGTTAATTTAGATGGAGCCCACGCTGTTGTCAAATGACAGTGTACGTAGGATACCACACATTCAGCATGTCATGAAAGTGAGTGAATCAAATCGAGGTGTTAATGACGATGTGGAGAGAATTATGTTATTGTCTTTTTTTTTTCTCCTCTCTCAGAACAACAAACGGCAGATGTTTCCAAAATATGTCTAACTTACTCCCGAAGAATTGGCAAGATGACTTGTTAAGTTGGGACAAACACCAAAGACAAAAAACTAATTTTACAACTATAAATGGCACAAATTACAAGTTTCTGGACTCTAATATTAGGCCCAGTTTGAGGGAAGCAAAGTTCAAATTGTACTCTCATATCCTGGACACTTTGCCCCAAAGAAATACAGGGGGGTGGAAATATCATCATAAACATCTGTACAGTCTAATGTAATTAAACACAACAACATACCTGGAACAAATATTACCATTACATCTTACATCCAGTGCACATGTCAGCGTTTCTCTTGCGCAAACAGACACATACACACGATCTGAGTCGCCTTTAAAACAAGCTTCCTCAAACTCTCCTCAGAAGATTGATTACAGCACTTTTCTTTAAGTGTAGGAAGGGGTGGGCGATACAGATACATTTCTATAATTGTATACAGTGTTTTTATAACATCTACTGTTTATTGTGAGATAGTAAATATTGTGGAAAATAAAAAGCACAAGTGTTACTAATAACATTAACGATGGCTCCGATCTACTCGAGTAACAGTGAGTCAGCATGTACAATATGAGGGCTGTGTCCAAAATCACTCCATTTACTCTACAGAGCACTACATTTACTGTGGTGCATTCACACAATGTCAGCAGAATGGGAAGAGCAGGAAATAACACCTGTTATTCTGACTTGTTAGTGTTCACGCATTACTCCAAGGTGTTGGCTCTAGTGTTAACAGTGAGGTCACACCAGATAAACAGCCTAAATTAGCTGCTTTTGTTGTGTTGTGTTACTTGTAGCAGTTCATTACGAGGGAAACCAGATACAAACAAACAATATGTCCCCAATAAAATTAGCTTAATGTGTTTCCACTCTGGTTTTCTGTGCAAATTGAAAACAGGTGGATGGAAACACACCTAATCACACAAAATTAAGTTTTACAAGAGTCTGAAATCTCATTTTACTCCTTACTATAGAGTAAACTACTGAGTGTCCTGAAAACAAAGCAGCTAAATGAAATTCAGCCATCATTAGTTATATTACTTACATCTGTGCTTTTCCTACTGTGACATGTTAAAAATGTCATCTGTGATAAAGACCTATTGAAAAAGGTTGTTTCCTTTTTCTGTAAAGTCATGGGTGTGTTTGTTTTCTGGCCAAACAATTTAAACACAAAAAAATACAGTACTAAATTACATTAATGCAGAAATCACAGTGATCTGTTCCCATTAAAATATCTATTTTATTACATTTGGAAAGGTAAAATGTTTTGAGCCCAGATTTGCTCTTCATCAGGTACAGAGGTCTCTGACAAGAGCCTGTTTGGGCTTCGAAATGTACTTTTCATGACATGAAGTAAAAATTATAAAAGGGAGTCATGAACTACGTTTCCAAAAAGATATGCGTTTTGTACACCCACATAAAGCTGTACCTCTTAACGATTTACAGTCCACACTGGCCTCATACACACACAGATATTAAAGGGTTAATGACCACAGTATATAAACAGTAAGATAAAGTCTGATCTTTGACACTTGATACTGTCTCATGATATACAGTCTAACCTCATTTCGCCCACTCCTAATGTTTTAATGTCAGTCCCGGCAATATGCTGCTTACATAAGGCCAAAACTAGTTAAATTCAATCTGTTTTCCCAGTTAAACAGAAATATACATAGAATGAATACTGAAGCTCCCCCGCGTTGGCTCTTGTATTTGCTAATTAGAGATCATACTTCAGTACTACTCTGTCGAAGAGGTGGTAGGAGATTGATTACTGTGTGGGAGATTTGTGTCTCGCATCACCGAAAGAGGGAAATCATGCACTGGATGATGGGTTTTTTGGTGTAAAGTCAAACTACTTAGACCGTGACGTGACTGTTTTTCCACCAACCTTTAAAGTAGAGGATCTGTTTCATGTATTTTCACTTCCCGACACTACAAGGGGACACTCTGTTCCTCTGTCACTGCTGATTGAATTATAATCCTCTGTAAATAACCCTGAAAAATCAGAAAGTGTACAGTCTTCTTGCAGACTAGTCTGTCCATGTCAGAAAAATACAAACATAGCCACTGTGAATAGACCAAAGCAATGTCACACATTATATTTTGCTCCTACAGTACAGATACAGTTGCCTGTATATTAATGTTTGTGTGGGTTTGTGTTCCGGTTCCTCAGTGTAATTTTATAATCCACAATATTTGTATGAAGACATTAAATGTATATTTTCATGCTGTACATTTCTTGAACAAACCTACTATGTTTTTAATTAAAAAAAGACTAAATTTAATCACCATCTGTGGAGATTTGTTTAACTCAATACAACTTCTTCCCAAGCCTGCAAGCCCTAGTCGAAGTACTTTCTCCCTCAACTGTGTTGTTGCACTAAATTATACACTTATTATGCAATATTGTATTTTGTCTTTTACAGTTTTTACAGAAATAAGAGTCTTTAGTTTATTTTTCCAGGTGTACATTTAGTTCAACTCCAGTATTCACCCAACAAATAACAGTTTTATCTGCCTTGTAATTCTCTCCATTGCAATCTGGGTTATTTATTCTACAGCACCCATTTCGTTCACATGTTTTAAGGTTTGTGCTCTGGTGTGATTACAAAGGGCTGCTCAAAATATTCCTCATTACCTGCTGGCCAGAGCAGAAGAGTTTCTGAACGGCTCACGTCTGCCTTCTGCAGGTCAAAAGTCTGATTTCAAGACAACTTAACAACATGGAGTTACACTATTCTACATGGGCAGTCCGCAGGGCTTTTAAAGGCACTCGGGTTACAGTTTGTCATACTGCATATTTAAGACTTCAGGAGCAAAGACATTTGCTACTGATCCACTTACGTATGTGAGTTTTAAACACTGATGGATGTTGAAACAGCATAAGATGTAAAAAGAAAACCATGTTCTGGACAATTGGCTCCTGGGTTGTGATAAAATGACATTAAGGCATTAGGAGCATTATTTTTTCAAAATCTGTGTTTACTTTGTGTGATTTAGTGACAATTCCTTTCATATATCCATGGTCTTAATTTTCTTAAACTTCCCAGAGTCCCAGGACCTAATGCCTGAGGTCATTATTCCTAACTTTTAACATGAATGGCAAAAATCACATACCTGACCTCAGAGCTCAGCAGTATGTTTCAGGTGTGTTCCACTTCTCTGTGTTAAATCACAAGTCACAATGAGCATCTCAGTGTCCTCCTAAATGCTTTTGGGGACTTTGACCACAAACACCATGGGGTCTTTGGCCTTATTGCTGAAGGCTTTCCGGATGATGTCGACAGCATGCTGATGGGTAACTCCTTGCAGGAAGAGTCCGTCAACAGACACTAACTCAAATCCAGCCTGGAGACACCAGAGGGAAGGTTCCAGTCAGATACAGTAATAAAATATTTTAAAAAAACATTTAAGTACAAACACACAGACATCTACAAAATAATTTAATTTAGTTTCCTCAGAAGCTTAGTAGAAGTTAAGTTTAATCAATATATATTCTTGCTTGGAGTAAAATTAAAGTTGGACAGTTGTGACAGTGGGTTTGAGTCAGCACCATCATAACTCATGCTACAGCTGTTAGGAAACTCATGATAGTTGCAAATTATCAATTCTGAATTTTTAAAACTTTTAACACCTTGAATTAATTATTTTTAGTTGATTTATATATCCATGCATTTTCTCTGCTGCTTAACTGGATCCAGGCTGTGTTAATTTAATTCATTATAATATTAAGAATTATTGTTTTACACTGATGGGAAGTAGTGAAAAAATGTGATATAATAATAAATTATTATATTTTCAAACGTTGGACAGTGTGATCATGAAACAGGTATTCAATTGCATTTTAGGTGTTATCAAAAAGACCTTATAAAAAAGGTCTTAAATTTAACTTTTTGAAACCTGCAGAAAAACTCTGGTCAGTGACTGTTACCTTGAGCACCTCGCAGGTGGAGGCGGCTCCTCCAGGAAAGATCTTCTCGATCTTCACCACCGGCTGAATCTTGGACTCCATCCCACCAGATATACTGATGCCTGCAGCATAAACAGGAGTGGCAGTCATTAATGTATTTTATATTTGTGAACCTTCAGTATCACACGTGGAAAGTTGTACTAGTCACAGAAGCAAAATGTGTGCACATTTATTTTTATGTGTACAATACACATTTCTAACTTAGCATTAGTCCTGCTGTCTACATTTGGTACTGACTCTGTGGCAACTTTATTAGGTCATAAATTCTACCTTTACAAAGATAATGTTCTGTTTTGATTGACACCGTCAGAGATGTGTTAATTTAACTATATATTTATTAGCAAGGTCATAGTTTGCAGTGATCTTGAACTGGATATTTTCTAAAGGGTAAACTGACCTTTAAATTACAACAAATTATTCCATTTATAATATGATTCAACAGCCCAGACATTAAACCGAACACATTTACCCAGTGACTGTTTGGTCTTGGAGATGCTGACAGTTTTCAGCTCGTACTCCTGTTCAGCGTCAGAGCTTTTGAGTCCATTCTCAGAGGACGTCTGGTGGCCGTTCATCTGTTCACTCCCGACTTGTTGATCTGGACTCGGACCAAACACCTGCGACAACAATGGCCGACTCCTGTGGGCTGCACTCTGCAGCGTGAACACCGTGTCTTTACTCCTGTCTCCACTTTTCACCTTTTTGCCTTTAGAGTGGCTGTTGCTCAACGGGGACCGTCCTCTTTCTGTGTCTGGCCTGTCTGAAGTCGAGTGCAGTGAAACCTCGTCAAAGTGCACGGAGCGAATGGTGCCGATCTCTGTTCGGAGAGGAGGGTGGGAGTCGCTGCTGCGGGACAGCAGCCAGTTGGGGAGCATGGGATTGGCAGAGGGGGGTCTCAGATGTCTGGGCTCTGTGTTGTATCCGTCCACGGGTATGTCCAGCAGTGGGGTGAAGGATCTGGAGGTGTGGGGCTTCTCTCTAGACTCCTGGGACCCGGACAGACCGAGCTTCTCCAGCTCCTCCAGCAGGTGGCTCTCCTTCTCCACCTCCTCAGCACTGTGGAGCTCAAAGCCTCCCCTGTAATCTGCAGGGAAAAGACATGTTTCAGCATCTTTTTTTATCTTCTGTGCACACTTAACTCAGGCTGTGGTGTGAGAGAAAGATGTATGGAAGCCAATGAATCACAGGAAAAAAAAAAAAAAAAATTTGATGGAAAGTTAGACGTGGTAAAAATGATGAGATAAGAAGTCAAATTTGAACCTAGTATCAGTTGAAAATTAGTCAGCTGCAGAAACTGACATGAAATATTTTTGATTTAGTATCTTAGTAATTTTAACTTTACTTGCGTGTATGTTTTAATTTTTCATGTATTTTTTTTTTCTTTTCTTGGCAGAAGTAGACTCCATACTGTGGCATCTCCTGCAGAACACATCAATTGTTAATAATCAATTCTAAGAAAAAAGATATTGTATATTAAACCAATTTTTAAATCATCAAAACCACCTCCACCTTAGAGGAAACCAAACAACCAGCCTCCTGGAAAGATTAGACCTAAGAAACTAATACAGTAGTGGAGGTGAAAGGCACCGACCTGGGATGGGAGTGATGAGGCGCCGTTTGGGTGCTCGACCAGATATGGGAGAGCGAAGGGGAGGTGTTCGAACTGAAATACAAAAGATGAGAGGGTCGCAAATTTACAGATGTTGCAAAAGATGTGAAGAACAATATTCTACTGAACAGAGCATTACTGTGTGTGCCATGAATATCTGATTTGTGTTGTAAACTTATATCTTAATTAGTAAAGTTAGTACTTAATTAATAAGTATCTTAATTGCCAAAGCACATTTAAGTGATAAGTTCTTAAACTCATGTTTAAAAAGTAAAAACCTCAGCTAGAGCTCATCTCTGATATTTGCAACACACAACTTACTGATACATAACACACAAACATCTTTTGGCATGATGGTGCAGCCATGCCCTACATGTAATACCCTACCAGGCCCCGTCCTCCCTCTGTCTCATTGTTTGTGCCCACCATGTACTTTGACATTTTCCTGCTGCTTGAGTCCCTAACTGATGTCTGTCTGTTCCATATTCATAAACATTGCCTCAACTTTGTTACACCCCCTGTAGTGTGAATATGTTTGGAAACATGAGTTGCAACTACACACTCAATTTTGACAGGAACTGTATATAATGTCAGTGTTTTTGAGGATTATGATTATATCTAACATTTCTGCCAAAGCAACTGAGAAAACTGTAAAGTTGCTGCAACAAATTCAGCTCAGGCTCCTGTACAAATTCAGCATTCATCACACGCACTTGAACGGTACTTGAGGATATCGTAGGCCTCGACTTCAATGGGAGTCACCATGTTATTGAATACACTCAGGTCAGAAGGTGGAAGCAGCATTCTGTGAAAAAGACAACAAGATAAACAAACGCTGAGCCATTTTTTCATGTTGTGTTACATTACAAATCCATTTTAATTAGTCCTCAGTGTTTTATTGTGAAACAGTTGGATTTGAGATGATTATCCTGAAATCCTTAATCCCCTTCTGGGTAGTATTTGTAATACCACTGTTTCTCTGGCTGGATTTACACATGAGCCAATCAAATATTTGTTTTGTGAAAAACTGTTTATCCACATTTATTATACAGAGGCAGAGAGAAAATCTACATGATGGAAATTTATCTTTCTTTGTACATTTTATACTTTAGCAACAATATGAAGCTGATGGATGAATCATAGTTAATCTTAATATCAGTAGGTGTATCAAAATAAATAGTGATCAATCCCTGTTTATGCTCCTTTTACCTGACTTCCCTCAGCAGCAGCAGCTTCTCAGGCCGGTCCAGCACAGCCAGCAGGTGGCGTATCAAGTTCTCCACTGACCGCTCTGCTACGTACTGTAACAGTCAAATCAGCTCTTTAGTACCCAGTTGATTACGTCACAGGTTATTACTTAAACTGATGTGAAACATGTCTGCATGGTCTGCATTACCACATCTAAACACTAAAGTGTCAGTCTGTCTGCAGCTGTGAACACGCTTCTTACCCGTCGACACGTCTTCATCACAGCAGCCACCTCCTCCTCAGTCAGCAGCCTGCAGGCCATGTCCTCCACCATGCCAAGCATCTCTGAATTTGGCATTGCGCCGTGCTGCCGTCCCTCTGGAGACAACAGAATGATGCCAGTAGAATCAGGTCAAATAATGCCATGTCCACTGGACAATAAATACCGCTCTGCAGACCATTTCCTCCTGCTTGAGGAACATTTGCTAAAAACTACTATAAACTATATATTTCTGACCTGTTTAAGACTGACATCTTCAAAAAGACAAAGGGTTTGGGGCTGAGAGCCACAGACAGGAAAGGAGGTCAGGAAATACAAGAGACAGTAATACGTAGCTGGTTTTGGTCTTTTTGTGAGATTTGTTGAGAATAAGAAAAATACAGTCAAATGCCAGCCTTATACTTTTATGTAAAGAGAAATGTTGTTCTTCTAGCCTCTCGAAATCCTGAGTTTTCTTACTTAGTGGATATGATGTGTAGTTTTTAAAAGAGCAACCCCTCAGCACAGACATTTTGCTGGTTAACACAAAAATACAGCTACCTTTGCCAGCCCTGTCTGTGGATGGAGACTTGGAGCGCCCCCTGGAAGTGTCTCTCTTGCGTCCGCCCCTGAACAGCAAGTTAACGAAGGTCTTTGAGCGCTGCAGGGTGCTCTTCTCCTCGGGGTCCTTCCGTTTCTGCTTCTTCTCTTTCTTCTGCTTGATCTCTAAGATGGGACAGCAACAGTAGGTCATTTATGAGGTTCATTCGTTCAATCTTTTTATGAAATGTCCTGCCTCACCTGCCACAGTGACTTGGCTCTGCGACCTGCTGATTGGTCGGCTCGGCATGCTGAGAGCCAGCAGCATGGCTGTCTTGGGCGACTCCTTCCTCCCCCTGGCCTCCTCTCCACGAATCAATGTGTCTTTGAGCAGAGTTGTGGGTCCCAGGCTGCGAGTGGTGTCTGCACCCATCTTCTGAGGAGGCAGGTCTGTCTGGATGGCGGTCTCAGTTCGCTCAGACTCAGACCTGGACATAAAAACCACTATGATCATGCCTAGTCTAGTCTGGATGTGAACACGTGTTGCTTTTTTGACAATTTAAATTAAACTCAGGTTTTGTTTAGGGCTGGTATTTTTTGCTGATGCTTCAAGATGATAAGCCCAAATGTGAGAAAATAAATAACAAGATCATTTTGACCTCTGGTCCTCAGTGGAGATACAGACATCCACCATGTCTGAGCCAAACGGCAGGTTGGGGGGGAACATGACCTGAGACAGGCCACTCAGAGAGCTGACCGGAGTCCCAGACGACAGAGAGGAGGCTGAGGAGTTGGAGTCTGAGCCCTGGGAGGAAGATTTCTGAGTACCATTGGCCACTGGGGAAGAAAAAAAGAGATCATTTAACTCTAAACAGAACTGGATTGAAGATTTCTAGATAATGAAACAGTGGTGATAACCAAAAAACCAAACAGATACATACACTTATTGAGCCACCTGTACTCTGCCACCATCTCCTTATAAGCAGGGTATCGTCCTGCTTCCTGTGAAGATATGGCCACAGATATGCAAATGAGATACAGTAGAGACCTTGAAACTTTCATGGGATCGCTATATTTGATAAAGAGTAACCCTAGAACCACACACAGACCCAAAAACATACACCTCATCCTCTTCAAAGAGAAGCACATTTCCCTTCTTGACTTTCTAGTAACCTTCGATATCTGCAATGCTTTCTAACTCTGCTACCCGTTTCAGTTTCCATGTGGTGAAACGAGGGGATCCCGAAACGAAACTTACACAAAACACAGGCTCTATGCTTTGATCAGCACCTGATCCCAGCTGCCTGGTGAATAATGCACACGGCCTGGCTATTTTTCACAGCGCGAAACCCAAGCTCCAACAAGTAAAGTGAGCAAGGAATATTACGACTGCATGCCAGCTGTCGGCCCTGCCACACATACACACACACACACACACACACACAACTGTTGTTACATCCACTTGTGTAGTTTGTGTTCGGTTTTTCATGTATGAGAGAATTAAAGATGAAAGACAAGGAACGGGTCAGAAAGTTAATGTGTCAGGTCATTTAATCGAGCCAGTAATGAAAGAACGGATATGTTTCTAATAACAGTCATTATGGAATGTGATACGGCCTCTTCAGCTTAATTCAACACCAAACATTCAACTGAGACTGCTTGACTTCTACTGACGTGTTAGATAAGACGAAGGCTTCCACGTCATGTTAACACATTGTCTATAACACACACCTTATCTCTTAGAGTATTTAGAGTAGGATAGTACACAATAGATTTTATGGATATTAATGATGATTTCGAACCAATCATCTTTGAAAAAACTGGCAAAAAAGCTGCTTCTTTAGACACCATGTGGATGTGTCCTGGAGGAGGGAAATTTGTTCATTTTCAATACAAAATTACATTTCTGTCAGTTTAAGATAAAACACAAAGCATTTCTGAACAAATTTCTCCGATTTCTTGTCACATTTAATCCTGCCACATCAACCTATTTCAGCTTGATATGCCACTGAAAAGATGCGTTTTCCTGCAAAAATGCATCAATGTTTCAAGACACTGGCTCTGGTGTGAAGTCCAAGACTATAGCCATGTTTTTGTTAATTTGAGATGATATTTTTTTTTTTCCATCTTTCACAACTTCAGTTGCTCCGAATTCTCCCACGTCGTCTGCTATTAATTCAGGATCAACAGTCATCATCATCCTCACCTTGATGGTCAACATGATGTGCGTGTGGCTCTTCAGCACCTCCACTGCACTACTGTGGCTGATGTCCTCAAAGCTCACTCC
This sequence comes from Seriola lalandi dorsalis, assembly GCF_002814215.2. NCBI lineage: Eukaryota > Metazoa > Chordata > Actinopteri > Carangiformes > Carangidae > Seriola > Seriola lalandi. Next base: position 560,610 of record NW_019524899.1, on the reverse strand, counting down.
ATTGGCATACAGGATCTGGTCCCCCATCTTTATTCCATTCTGCTCAGCCAGGCCTCCAGGATCCAGTCTGAGTCAACGAGAAAGGAGCGAAATACAGGCTCAAAAAAAACAAAAACAAAACAACACTACAATAACAGGTTACAATGTGTGGAAGCTCAAATGAGCCAAGAACAGAGCAACTTACAAAACGATTGTCAATATTAAGAACACTACAATGAGCTAAAAAAAAAAAAAACGTAACAATATGCAATAGCAATAAATCCAATCTGGGATACCAAGTTGTTCAATTTATTTCCTTCTGGAAAATATTTCAAAAGACTGAAGCTGAATACATGAAATCTCAGACAGACAGCAGATGTGCATTACATGATCTAGGATTATGATTTGAAGATGAACTCAAGATGAAGACGAAGTTGATGTTTGTCTAAAATGGCTTTATAAATAAAACAAATATATAGCAATGACTCAAAGGATGCATTGAGAGAGGGCCAGCTAACTCTGGAGCACGGAGCACAATGAGTTCATCTTAAGTTGGTTAATCAAATGTGAGGATTTGTTGCTTTTCTTTGTCATATATAATTATAAACTGAATATCTTCAGGTTTTGGGCAGATGGTGACAAAACATCGACATCTGAAGAAGACATGACCCAAGACTGAACAATTATAATGCATATTTGCCTTTTTTGGACATTTTACACAATAGATTGATTAAGCAAGAAAATAATCCAGAAATTAAATCGAGAATGAAAATAATAATTAGTTTCAGCCCTGGAGCGAATATAAACAGCTCAATAAATGTAGCTAAATGTTAAAGACAAAAACATGATCCAGAAGACCGTGTTTGATAAAGGATAATCAGGTGGGGCAAACTGTGACATCAGTGCAAGTTTTCACATATGTTTCCTGCCTTTGTGATTCAAGGCAGGTTCCCTTTTGTTACCCTGGTACTCACTTGGAGACATAGATGCCCAGACCAAACTCTTTCCCCCCCCGGATGTTAAAGCCGAGGCAGTAGTCATCTGAGGTGGTGTAAAGGTGGACAATCCTCTGCAGGGCGCTGCCTGAGCTGGCCTCCGAAGGTGTCCGTCCGCTCTCCTCCACCACCATACGTCTGTGTATCAAGTCCACCCTGAAAAATAAACAGGACACAATACTGATTATCCACATCAGCCATAACCACATGATTTTAAACTGAGCTAACATCCAAAAGGAATAGTCCATAATCACCAGGTGGTCTTTTCCTTGGAGTAGCGGATGCCGGGGACTTTGCCAACACGTCGCACCACCATCCTCAGCCTGTTGTTTCCTGTCAGGACCTTCACAGCACTGCTCATGGTGATGCTCTCCAGGCTGATGCCGTTCACCTCCACTAGTTTATCGCCCACAAGCAGGCCTGCTTCCTCTGTAAAACAAGAGAAGAGTGACACACAAAGACTGAATAAATCAGACACACACGTTACTGAAGTTTTGCTCAGTGGTCCCATTTTATACCACCTTTCCTTCTTTCCATATTGTAGTAATTCAGCTTACCTGCTGTGCTGTTGTCCTCCACCTTACTGACAAAGATGCTGAGGCCATGTTCTGAGCCTCCACGCACGCTGAAGCCCAGCTTTCCATCCACACTCTTATCCACTGTGATCGTATGGAGGTCCTCACTGTCATCTCCACCTAAAAATATCACAGGGCTGCTGTGTCAGTGATCCAATAATGGTCAATGACGTTGGTGGAAATTCCTTAAATGTTAAATTAACATCAGTCAAGCTTGAATCTGACTTCTCCACCTTATTTGACAACAGTGGTTCTCAACCTTTGGAGCATCTAATTTATTTTAGAGGGCCGTCAGATGATATCAGACTGTAGCCCTTTGCTGGAAATTTTCTATTTGTGATTTTGCATAATACAAAAAAACTGACTTGATACAGTGACAAAACTAATATTTTGTTCCTGATATACTGAATGATATAGATAAATTAAATAGTTTTAAGTCTTTTGTCCTCTAATCATCAAAATGACACATTTCTGGGAGCATTTGTGGCTTGATAGACATCGCTTTCATGTTCTCAATTTAATATATTATAGTATGTACACCTGGCAGAGAGGTGCATAGGGGGATAAAGTCTCCAAGCACTCCCACTACTGAGTTGACTGAAAATCTATATCTTATAAATAAAGCACAATAAGCTTCTGCAAGGGTGTAACTTCCACAAAATCCAGATTACAGCACAGATGTGGGTTGTAGGGTTAGTGCCGCAGGCAGCCTGAGAGCAAAGCTGGAGTTTAAAAAAAAAAAAAAAAAAGACACTACAAACTCCCATGTATTTTGGCAGCTAAAAATCATTTAAAATGTTTTTTTTTTAAAACTACAGTTTATATGCTCTGAAAAAGACATTAGAATTGAACATCCAGAAAATATCCCAAAATCAAAAATAAGGCTGTAAAGATGGAAATTATTTGAAGACGATTTGAAGTTATGTTACTGCAATAATAATAAACACGATTTACATTTCTGTTGTGCTCGTTTCATTTTGTGTATGTACCTATTGCCTCAGATTTTTGTGATTTGTGAACAATTGGTTGTTGCAGTCTGAGACTTGCATATGAAGTTGTTTCAGACTTTTAAGACCACACTAATCCAGTGTTTTGTCACCAGTGGGTTGTCATATCCACAACACAACCAGCACAGCTGCTCCTCACCATCCACAGGAGAATTGATGAGGATGACCCGTCCCATGGGTGAGGAGGATCGGATTCCACGCCGGCGCTGCTCTTTCCTCCGTAAGAGGTTGCGTGTAGCAGTGTGTGACCCTTGGGTCCCGGGGGTCTTCTCCCTGCGGGACAGGTCTGACGAATGAGCCATGGAGGCTGGCAGGGTCCCCTTTCACACTCGCGCTCCACCGGGGGCTCAGCTCCGGGTGGAGGAGTCTACAACAGCATACAGCAGAAGTAAGGGGATCCTCAGGCAACTCTGTGTCCTCTCTGTTCCCTGCATACTGAAACTGCTGTGTTTATTTGTATTAATGTGTTGTGTAGGAGCTTCCTAGTAGAGTGAAATGGCAGGATAATCCAACTCACTGTTGCAGGCTGCTTTGTGACATGACAGCTGACTCTTCCTGGAGTCACTCTTTGGTCCATTCCTGCCCATGTTGCATCTCTCTCACCTGTCACCTGAGGGTCAAAGCAATGGTTTGTGCATAAACAAACACATCAAATACACAAAATACAGCAATGCATTGATAAGTAAAAGCATCTTAAATGATAACATCCAACTGCATCAACAGAAACTGCATTTGTGGCTGCAGGTGAGGTAAGAAACAGGATTTAATCGTTTTATTTAGCTCGCACCTGACCCACTTAAGAGTCAGGATGTCACATGGTGTCGACACCATGGTTACATGTCACTAAACTTAACCCGTGATAACAGTGTGTCCTCATGGCGTCACCTTGGGGTTCCCCCCCAGCCGTATCCGTGCCTCAGCAGCCGTATCCGTGCCTCAGCAGCCATTAAACCAGGTTTATCTGCGTCTCATTTAGCACACAAATATGCTACATACGCTTCAGTGTTTACCCCACGACGATACCTCGTACTTGCAACAATCAAGTGCTGTGTAAAATAGCGAACAAGCGTATAAACAAAATACTCACATTTTAGCTTCTAAACCGAAAACACCGCAGATAATATCTTTAATGTATATTAACACCGCCAGACAACAGATATTGAAAGGAAAGAGTAAACAACCTCGCGAAAAGTGTCCCTGTGTCCTTTAAATCCATCTTATAGTCTGCAAACAAACAACATGGACTCCGCTAATTATCCCACCTGTGTCCATGTTGAGCAAAATGTCTCAACGCACCTGTTCGGGACATTCCTCTCCATGACGAAGCCCCGCCCCCAGGCCGCGTCGATTGGCTGGACTGAAATAAATGGAGAGCATTTGATTGGACGACAAGCATGCCAGTCCACTGACAACGTGTCTGAACTTTCTTTGCAGGGCAAGTGGAAAGGAATTATGCATAAGTAATGGATTAACTATTAAATCCAGTACAATGAAACATTTATTAAATGACAGATGACTTCAATAAATCCACTTTATTTAAAGCATTCATCATGTGTATTGTGAATCTTTTATTTTAACATTGTGGTTTTATGTTGGTTTTCAGCATCAGGTCTGCCTCCCCCAGTGGTTTAGACACAGACCGTCATGAAGAAACATCAGCAGCACAGCAACCAAACAAAACTCACCTTATCTGATAAAATTTCACTTGTAAAAATGAATGGTTAATATAAACACAAATAAAATCCCTGTTACCCCTACAATTTGATGTAAATCTAATTTGTATTTCAAAATGTTCTCCAATTTATTGGCTTTTATTAATTTTCCTTGCAGCCTCCAGGATGGAAGAAAGATCAGCTTTGTCGCCGAACTCCTTCTCCCTGTGCTCCAGTAGTATACCCTGAGTAAGAAGGGAGACATCAGTGATTTTAAGGGCAAGATCCATATATGATCAATAGTCACAAATGACAGAGTAATATTTACTGACTTGACTTTTTTTAATTACCTGTTGTTCTCCTCCAGTGACAAACAAGCCACCAAGAATCAAACCTTCACCCTTTCTGTTGCCCTGGTAGCCCTTCCTCCTCCCAACGTGGACCAGGTTTCGTAACACCCTCAGACGAACAAGACCCAGACCCAGACCCATTCTCCTCTGTTTAGGACCATAGAAAACTTGCTGCCAATTTAAAAAAACAAAACAAAACAAAACAAGAAAAACATAAAATAGGGGGAAAATAAAAGGAAGAGATAAGAAACTGAGGCCAGAATCTATAGTACCTTGTGATCCACAAAGATCTCCCCCTTGAAGTATGGTCTGAAGTTCTGGACCTCGGTGCCGACGTCCTCCTTCACCACAGCGTACAGAGGGACCCCGAGCTCGTCCAGCTGGGGTTTCAGAGAGGACAGCTCTGCAGCCTCCTGGAAGGAGATGAAACCGACACCAACAATCTGCTGACATTTGTGGATATTGTCAGGGTGGTTTATTGTTTCCCAACCTGGGGGTCAGGGCCTGATGAGGGGTTGCAATGATAAATCTGAGGGTTTACAAGATGATTGAAGGGAAAAGGGGGAAGAAAGAAGTGCAATTATGTTGAGTTTACGCTGAATTTTTCTTGGTTGGTTTTGGTTTTTCTTTTTTTTTTACCTCTGATAATCCTTTAAATGAAACCATCTCTGGTCTATCTAAAAGCCACAACCTCTGACAAGAAAATCAAAAGACAACATTGCTTTGCTTTGACAATTTCGCCATTAACCTTTTTATATCTCTGATGAAGTGTAATCTTTTTTTTTTTTTTACACAAGATTAAAGGATTTACATAACTGCCAAGAAGGACAATTACAATCTATGATAACAGCAGGAACCGAGGGGCGGTTCTTCATGTTGTTGGTAAAATTCCTGAAAATCAGATTAGATAATACAACCATGATTGGCCTCCACTCAAAAACACAGGCTGCCAGACATCCTCACAGCAAGCTGCCCACTGTTGAGTTACAACATGTTGGTGGGAAAACCTCTGCCGTTTTAAAAGCATTGCTAGTTGCACAGAAAGATATGGCACAGATATATCCTGTTTTTAAGTTTGAGCTCCTCTACTGCTGATAACATATCCATTATCAAAACACCTTTGAGACCTGTAAATACAGTGTGCGTTACATCTTCCACACTCACAATAACTGTACCTCTCTGCACAAGGCTCATCCAGGGCGCCTCACAACCAGAATCACTGCTCCACTCCTCTCCCACAAAGTCTGACCTTTCACTGTCGTCCCATCTGCAGAGTCACACAGATCACACGGACTGAATATGATTTCGCTTTGTTGGTGAAGACGGTAGACAAGTCTCAATTCAAAGAGCTTAAGTCTCCAAGGTTAATCTTCTATCTAATTATATATTCAGAGTGTTGTATTAAAACGTAAAAAGTACAGATAATGCAGTTTATCTACAACAGTATCTCTGTCGACTTTAGGTAATGTGAACATTGCGTGTAAAAAAAAACACAAAAAGAGAAAACAATACCACCACAATGTCAACTTCTCTGGAGCTTTGGATCATATCTCATGCAGGAATTGTAGATATTCGAATTTTTTTTTCGTCTTTGAACCTCAGCTTTAAAGCTCACATGAACACCCTTTAAACGTCCTTTAAACCAGCAACAGCTGAATTTTTGGCCGCTTGGGTGCAGCAGAATCAAGCTGTTAATGCAACAACGTCACTGACACCTTCATGTCACATGCAGCAGCTAGAGAGCAAAATTAGCAATCAGATTAAAATCACTATAAAGCTAAATTTGCAGATTCATATGAAAATTACATTAAAAAAACAAATGACCTCTGATAAATTGTTTTTATAAGAAATATCGATTATAGTGCTCAGAAAATAACTATTATTCCATGACAAGTGGGCAAACATGTGGTACAACTGAAAGCTGAGTGGACCTTGTGGTGACATTGTTTTCTCAGCTGTTCTATCCAAAGTAAAAAAACCACTGAACTTTGGCATCTATGGTTTATTTCTCTTCTGTTCACCTCCTGATGTTGTCTGCAGATCAGTGGCACCCAGTTCTTCCAGAGAGGCTGTGGCTGACTTAGCTAGGATTAAGTCGGTGTTGGCGAGGACCAATGCAACCACTAGTGTGGCCACGACTGCCAGAGCCACATACCACATGTCAAACAGCTCCCCCTTCAGGACAGAGGACAGCACTGGAAAGAGAAAGAGAAATACACAACCAGCTGCATACATTTATATGTACTGTTAAATTCATAAAAAAGGGTACAGGACACTCCAGGAGTCATGTTCCAATTTCAACAATACCCTGTACTGCAATACAAGGTAAACGCCACATATAGTATCCCTGCAAACCTAAGACTGACAGCGATACCTTGTTTCCCTGTGCAGCTTTTCTTCTGTTTCAAATTGCAAGAGATCTGCTTCAGGAGAGCAGTGACATCTCAAGGCAAACATGCCGAAAGATATCAGTTGACCTTATACCCCCATACCGGTCATACCAGACCAAGTAAGGGTGTAGCTCAAAAACCCTCAGTGTTGAACTGAGAATGTGTCTTGTTGCTTTAGAGCTCAGCATTTCATTCTAAGCAGAGAACGTGTTCTCTTATCTTATTTCAAAAGTTATATAGTTTCACCTTTAAACACTGTTGTGAGAAACAGTTAGAAAGTTTTGTTTTTCATATTTAAACTTTCCTGCATCTCTAAGTATTAAAATGTGGTGCATGTCAGTTAATGTCTGTTATCTGAGTTGAGATACAGTATTTGAAGGACAACGCCCTTCATCTGACAAACATTACCCCCCCCATCTTTAATGCAGATATAAACATGTGGTGTAGCAAACTGTATTTCAAACATTGGATACTGCATGGATATTAATGGACACTAGTTTTTAAACCTCCTTGAAACATAGACTGTTAGTTGCTTTGTTTTTTTCCCCACACACATTACAAAAAAACTCAGGGTCTAGCAGCTTATGTATGTTTTTGACTAAGTACCAAAGGAAAAACAATTTACTATGAACAGTTTAAAACATGGTAAAAAGACTACCAACCTGCTTCAAGTGTATCAACAAGTATCCAGTAAGAGCTGTAGTTTATTCATGCTGAACACAAAGCACCACAGTGGTGTCTAAACTGCACATCTGATCCTCACTGCAGTTTGAAGTCACACAAAAAAAAAACCATGGCTCTGTATGGGTGTGGGAGTTCTCATACCACTAGATGTGAGAAGCCCCTACAGTGTCGTGGGCACAGAGAACAGCCCCTCCCTCCTCCCAGGGGAGAGTCTTTCTGAGGAAGTCCAACATTTGAGCAGCTTCTTCCACAAAGTGAATAAAAAAACAAAAAAAAAAAACAAACAGTTGAACACAAAGGCAATGGTTTATTAGTCATACAGCAGTCTTATGGCTCCAAAGATAACACAACGGTATCACAGTTATAAAAGGAACTTGAGCGTTAGATATCAGGTCTGCTTCCTCTGTCGACTTTAAAGACAGACCGTCATTAAACACACTCAGAGCCTCTTTATAAAGTCCTACCCCAAAATGCATCCTGGGTTCCCCGAGACCAGACCACCAACAAACCCACAAGCCTGATGTGCAATTTATGAATATCAGTTTCTCATACACCCTCTCTACTCAGCAATTAAAAAACATTTTTCAATGTTTAGATGATCATTTGTTCAACTGTGTGTCACTTATGTAGTTCTAAATTTTGTGCTCCAGAAGATGTTGGATTGCCAGGGATTTAGAGATATGAGGTTTTGTATTGTGAGTAATACAGATCATTATTTCTTCTCTAAAGCCAGAAGTTCCTGTGGCATTCTTCTGACAGCTTGGATGACATCTACAATGTTGACTTTATCCCCAAACTCAATCTCTCTGTGCTCCAGAAGTATTCCCTGCAGAAGAACAAACAATGAGGGGGTTTTCCCTAATAAAAATTATACATTACACTTCCAAATATACTTGTTGTATTCCTCTTGGACATGTTCTTGTAATCTTCATGCAATTTACTGATGATAACTTGACAGTAGAAAGTTTACCTGCTGTCCTCGTCCAATAACGAAGACCCCACCGAGGACAAAGCCCTCCCCCATAACGTTTCCTATGAAGCCAGTCTTAAAGGCCCTCAGGCCATTCATCCACACCCCAACGCGAAGGAACGCCAGGAGACCCATCTTCCTCTCACGGGGTCCATAAAAACGCCTCTGCAATGCAACCACACAAACCAGAACCCTTGAGTTCTTCATGCAGAACTAAACTGATTTTTCACAGATCCTGAATGACTTCAGTGTATTGACAAGAAATGATGTAAAACTGGCTGAATCTGGTTTGAAGATGTTGTCTTCGCTCCCGTTTAAAAAGCCACCTTCTCATCCAAGAAGATCTCCCCCTTGAAGTATGGTCTGAAGTTCTGGACCTCGGTGCCGACGTCCTCCTTCACCACAGCGTACAGAGGGACCCCGAGCTCGTCCAGCTGGGGTTTCAGAGAGGACAGCTCTGCAGCCTCCTGGAGACAGAGGAAATAAAACAGATGAAGAACTGAGTGTTTTGTCATTTGTCAATGTACAAAAAATGAATGCACACGTGAACTTGTAAATCAGCATCAGGCCTCCGAATGTTTGTTTTGAGATAGTGGTTGAATTTTTTTTATTTTTTTTTTATTAATTTATTAAATACTTTCAAATGTAATGCGTTTCACATTTTTAAGGTTACATTTCATAACACTGCTCGTTTTATGGATCAAGTTACTGTTACGTTACTTTGGTTGGTCTTTGATTACAGTAAGTGATCAACTTTGTGCTTTTTTTGTGGCTGGAGGCCTCCTGAGTCACAACAAGTCTTACGTCCTTTGTATATCATCTGACTGCTGTGATCTGACTTGTCTCTTATTTGTCAGGGCACATGACACTAAACTAGTTCCCCCTCTGGAGATTTATAAAGTAAAATTCAGACTAATTATAAAAAATACAAATGGAGGGCAAAAGTTTCAAACTTCTCAACTTTAGCCTCAATGACACAGTGGTGAGTCATTCATTACAATCTCATGTTGTGCAGCCAAAAATGGTTCAACCTTCATTTAAAAAAAATAAAAAAAAATAAAAAATAAAAAACCCAAGTGCAACTGCCAAAGTTCCCCAAGACAACAGCTACTTAAGGAGGAATTTTAAGTATTTGTTTATAATGTGATTCACGGGGGGGGGGGGGGGGGGGGGG
>NW_019524899.1:509446-550814 GCF_002814215.2 Seriola lalandi dorsalis | reverse complement strand
GGGGGGGGTAATATCTTGTGATGTTTATCTCAGATATTACCTCTCTGCACAAAAATCATCCAGGCCTCCGCACTGCCATGATGACAGCTCCAGACTTCTCCCACAGAGACCTGGCTTTCAGGGTTTTTATCTCTGAGGGACGAAATGAGGCAAAAGGTTAAAAGCTTGGAGCAGCAAGCTGGAGGCAGAACTCACTCCAACTAAACAAAAGCTTCTTTCCAACGCACACACTTTCCATCATCTATAGAAGTAAATAGACAATGTTATTCATTTTTGTTGGACAGAAATGCGCAGTTGTGACTCACCTCCTTTCAAAGTTTTGAGTTCAGTTTCCTCCAGATGTTTGAGCGTGGCCTTCAGCGGTGGAGTCAGAAACATATCAGTGAGAAAATTCATTACATTAGTAATGAGGCAGCCAACAGTGGCCACAGCGTTGGCTATGAGTCCCACTGCCATGTCTCCTCTCTGTCCCACTGCCATGTCTCCTTTGTGCGTTTTCATTTACTGCATGTCGCCCTCTCCGTTCTCAGCCGCAGCTCTGTGACCACAACACCTCCAAAAGCGCATTTAAATTCCAGCGGATCTTAATCCCTCTCAGCGTTTCCCCAAACTCCGCCTACATCTGGACCGAGACGCTGATCAGTGACGATTCAATACAGCTGCGTTTGATCAGTGACGCCGTCATTAAGTCTGCAGATACTGACAAAAATCTAACAAAAATCAGCGTTGGCACTCCTCCTTCAGTTCAAAGGTCACTGCAGAAACTGCAATGTCATTCCGACAAAATATCAGACATGGCAGCAATAATGTTGGAAGCTTACACAAGGTTTTCTTAGCTGACTAAGAAGAATAGTTGGTTGTGTGTGCATATTGCAGGGAATGAGTCACATTACCACCACCACTGCTAAAACCCTCTTTATACAATTTCAACCATTCCCTGCTTTAATTTAGTTCAGTCAGGCTGAACCCAACCAATGGGCCGCCACTAAAAACAGAATTTTACTTGTTTATTCACTTGGATGTTTGAGATGAATTGAGTTTGACACTAGAAAGCTGCAAAAAGTGGGAAGTTTCTCTGTGCTCAACTTTAATATGAGTCAAAGACAATAATACTAATTTAAATAAGTGTGATGTGGAAACTTGAAACACACATTTTTAAATGTCTTGAAATATAGTGAACTTCAATATTCAATATTTCAAGAATCTAACTAAGTAACTGAACTTTTTGTGGAAAAAAATGTATGAGACAGGATATTTAGACATAGGGGATATTTTAATTTCTCAAAACATGTCTGGAGAGCGTCTTTAACAATTTAGTCACATAGATACTGAAATACAACAAATAAATACGTCATGATTGGTGAGAAATGTTTATTTTTTTTCCATTTATATTTGTGTATATATTCATTAAACTAAATGTATACTGAAGCTGTAAATTCATTCAAAGCTATGTAAACGCCGTCAGAAAAACACTGACTTGATCATGTGTGGTTGTCTTCTTTTTCTTCTCCCTGAAAAGAAACACAGTGCTTAATATCAAATGATAAAAATAACTAAACTGTGAAAGTATGAACACATTAGTCCATACCCCTTTTGACATTTGAAACAGATCTTAAATCACTTTTGGGATTTTCCCTTGTTGCCAGTTGGCCGACAGAGTCTACCTGCTCCTTGGAGTCTTCCTTGTCAGAAGGAGACCTTTCATGTTCCCCTTGTGAAGTCTCTGGTCTTTCATTCAACACTGTCCCCTCTACTGTTTTGTCACTCTCAGCCAAAGCCGAGCTATCAGTGGTCTCACTTGTGTGTTGCCCGTCTGCCTCCTGAGATGAGGTGATCAGAATAGTTCTGGTTAAGCATTAAGCCACAGTGTCTTGTATTTCCATCACAACAGAGTCTCCCCTGTGCTTTCTGGCTGTCTTGTCTACAGCTGCTAGGACACAACACTGCTGCCTCCTCCTGAACTGCTTTTCTTTCTCAATATGTCAAAAATAAGCAAAGAATAGAAGAGAAATATCCTGCATTTTACAAATGAGAATGTGTTTATGTAAATGTTCAGTAGAGTCAGTAGACTGAACCTTTTCCTGGTCCTGAAGAGGAGGAGAACTTGATTTGTGTGTCTCCTGCTCAGTTTTTGTCGCCTCTTGTTCAGTAGAAAATCTCTCCTCTGGTGTGAGATCGTCACTCTGTGGTGCTGAGGCTGACTCTACAGGGATGGAATCTGCAGGTTTATCAGTTTCGTCTTCATCAACCCTCTGGCGAAATGATGTGATGCAGAAAATTAGTGGATTGGATTATTATGGAAAACAGTCAAAAACAACCCTGTCATTGTGCCTTTGCCTTTTCTTCACCTGAACACCCGAGGCCTTGCTCCTTCTGCCTCCTGTCCCTCGTCTGGCCTGACCTGTCTTCAAGTGTTCTTAATCACTCTGTCTGTGTCTTTCCTTGCTTTTAAACTAATCCTCGTGCTGGGTGCTCAATACAATCAACACATAGCATGTATTTCAGCAGCATCACCTTCTCTGGGTCTCGAGGGCCAGGGGAACAAGGGCTTTGTTTGTCGTGTGGCTCTTCTGTTTCGTCTGTTTTTAAATCATCAGCGTCTTGGTGTCTGTCAGGTGTCGAGTGCGGTTCAGTCTGCTCAGGTTCAGTGGTGTCAGCCTGATCAACCACCTGCAGGGCAGTTGTGAGACAGAACAATATGTAACTGAAATATTTTCTGGGTTTAACACCTAATTAACGGTTATGATATAAATGGAGGTAAACAGTTATACTTGATGGGTCTCAAATGGCACGGATGTAATTTAACCCATCACCTTGTCCTCATCTTGGTCTTTCTCCTCTGCTTGACTGATGCTTGCCTCCTCCTTTGTTTTCTCCTCCACCTGATTGTCACGCAGCTCTTCTGTTTTCTCTTCTGCTTGATCGCTCTGTGGCTCCACTTCCTTTTTTTTAACAGGAACTTCTGCAGACTCTTCTTTGACCTCTGTGCTGAGGGTTTCAGAGGGGGGAGAGCTAGCCTCCTCCACAGGTTTTCTCCCGGGAGACCCTGGACTGGTTACATTATCTGTAACCTTCACCTGGCAGACACACCATCTCCTTAAAGCATTTCAAGTCATTTGACAGTTGTTTCCACACCATACAAGGCCAGTCATGCACAGTTGCACAAAATGAATGTATCACCCTGCTCCATCACCGCAAATAAGTCAGCAAAGATCACAAACAAAAACCAAAGATCACAGAAGAGACCGAATTTAAGAGGAAACTGCTAACAACCAGGGAGGCACCACCACCACCAGAAGCACACAGATCTCAAATCTACTTTTTATCACCTCCTGTTCAGTGTCATTTTCTTGAGCTTCAGCTTGTAGTTCATCTGTGCCCTGCTGGTTTTCAGGAGGAGTGTTTAGTTTCTCCTCTGTCACAGGTTTGTTGTCCTCAGCACCTCCTTCTGTGGCTGGCGCTGGAGCATCAGACCCTGTAGCCTCCTTCTCAGAGATCTGTTGATGTGGTCAGATGCTCTTGAAAGATTTTGCTCGAAATGTCATGTAAAGTGTTCAGAAAAACTGTACTTCAATGGAAGCACATGTAAGTGGAGAGCATTATATTGATGGCTTTGTTTTTCTGAACTGTCCTCTCTTCTCCCTTCATCTGCTGTTCCTCTTATTTCTTGGTAATGGCTTCATTTACCATTTAATGTGGTAGCTGTTACGACGATTAAATGATAGGTACAGATTCAAGTCTTAATACATTACAGTGCACTTATCCACACTGAAAGAGTTAAGTTTGCTATTATCTTATTGGCTGTGAAAAGATCTTTTCAACTCCAGTGTAAAAGATGGAAAATCCACAGTCCTTGTTCCATTCAAAAATTCAGATGTTGGACAGAGATAGACAAATCAAATGATTATTTTCTAAAGTTGGAGTCTTTTTAAACATACTTTTGTGTGACTACACATCAAACATTGTCCTGGGAGACACTAAGTTTCATATCATGATTACAGCAAGCAGTAACTCCTTCACTGTACATATGGGCATGTAAGTACTGTTTTAAGGTAGACTTGAGAAGATCTTGCCTTTGTACTTGAACAGAACCGGGCAGTAAAAAACAAGGCAGAACAGACTTTGAATATCTGAAGAAAGGGGAACAAAAGTTGCATGAATACCTCCTGCAGGTTGGGAAAACGTCTTTGTCTTAGATGGAAAAGGAGCAGGTCACTCTTTTTTTGAAAAAAAAAAAAACAAAACACAAATTTAAAACATGACAGGAATTTTGTCACATACTTTTTCAGATTCTTCCAAGGCCCCACTGATCTTTTGCTCCTCCTCCCTCAGCTTCTCCTGGTGCAACGCCTCCTCTCTGGCTTTCACCTGCTCCTGCTCCAGGAGAGCCAAATGGGCCTTTTTCTGCAAATGAAAACCAACATGGTACAACAACAAGGATTGTGTCTGAGGGAAAGGGCCTTACTACACTTTTATACAACTTTGTGCTTGATGCTCTGGTTTTTATTTCTTATGAGCCTGAGGCAGCCTTAGAGCTCCAGGCATGCGGGGCTATGTCAGAATGAATCTAAACTAAGGTAAATGGTGACTGAGTTTTTACTGCCGCAGTCCCTATAGGCTTAATGCCTTTAAAGCACTCAGCCTGAGGAGCTTAGACTGTCTAAGTCTGTGTCATCCTTTACTACTGTTCTCAAAACCTATTTGAAGATCAGGGCTAGGAGTAGTAGCAGTAGGTATCAATAGGTAGTAGTAGTAGCAGTAGCGGTATGAGTAGAAGTAGCTTTAGGACTAACAGTTAACAGCTAGTTAAGTGAAAGTATGTATGTATTATTGACAAAATGTTGTTGAACCTGCATTAACAAATTTTTTGTCCACTTGGGGGCAGTGGAAACCAGCTGTGAACAACAACACTGACATCACCTTATAAAGTTGATATGGCAAACTTGTTAACATGAATATAATTGTTTAAATAATCAATCAAAGTCCAAAATTCATTCTCCTTTAAGCTCTCTTTTTAGTCTCTACCAACTGCTGAGGGAAATATTTGGCTCTTTAGCTGCTAAATGCTCTACTGTGTTCTCCAGCTGGTCTCAAACCGTTTAGTTTGGTGCTGGAAGGTTGGATTTATCAGAGCCTTTTCACTGAAAACAGTTAATAGGCAATGAATATTCTAATCCAGTTTTCTAGAGTAATGGTTGGTCTCTGGGTGCTTAGTAAACATAATGACACTGACATGTATAGTGGGGGACAGTAAGGGCCCCAACAACAACTCTATAGGAGTTAAATCCATTATCATGTGTATTAATGAGCATAAAGAACAAAAATTACAAAGTAGGCCACAGTATACTGTCTATGAGAAAACGCTTCTCTGTACACACAGTACTGTGTAATTAATGCCCCCCCCCCCCCACAAGAAAGCTAAACAGCAGCTTACCTCTGCCTCATATTCAACATTTTCATTGTACTTGTAAAGCCAGTGTGCCAGATACAGGATGGGGTCCACAGGGCGCTGCTCGGCCACTTCAGCCAGTCCCTCTGCCAGACATTTTCCAAGATGTCTTTTTATATACTCCGAGTCCATGTTTTTCTCTGTGTGAATAGTTAAAGCACAGCTTGAGTTAACCTTGCAAAAGTGAGCTGAGTTTAGCTCGTCAAATACAATAAACAGCGTCAGTAAGCGTCGGACAACAGGAACTTCACCCTGAAAACAAATGCTTTATTGGCTTTTTGACGTTAGCGTGTAGCTACATAGGCTGTGTAATAAGTAGTAGTTGTTTTTTTTTTTACTGTGATTGATATCTATCGTAAGCTAAATGTAAAAACCTAATTACCAATTTAGCAATCAAGAGTAAAAACCAAAATACAAACCGTTTTCACTCAGCGTCCGAATGTAGCGATTCTGTCTCCATGGTAACGGTGTCGCGTCTTTAATACTCCCCTCAATGCTTTTTAAATAGTTCCTACTAACTACTACTACTACTACTACTAATAATAATAATAATAATAATAATAACAATAATAATATTGATATCGATGCATTTTAGAGGCAATAATAATTGATATAGAAATAGTTATTATATTTTGACATTATTTCCATGTTTTTTATTACTATTTCCAGGGTATGGAAAGCAAATTAGGTGACATTCATTGGTGGGGAAAAGGTTAGATCCCAAAGCAAAAAACTCAAATCTTACTAACATTTACTCTTGTATAGTGTTTATTTTTTATACTATTCTTCTGTTCTCCTATTTTATTTTACTTAATTTTTATTTATTTATTACTTTTTCTCTGTTTATCTGCACATTGCACACACTGAATTTTTCTAATTATGTTAGCTGAAAATATTGAGAATAAAGGTTCCCTGTACAATGGCACACATTATCACTCATTATCATAGCACTTATTAGTACTGATGCAGCCTATAATTTGCAGTAAAAACAAAAACTCTCTACCTTACAAATATGAAAAAAATAACAATATCAGGAAGGACCCAGCAATTTTTCAAGCACACATCCACTGTATCTAAAGACGTTCAAATCCAGTAAGACTAATATAAATAGGCAGCAGAGTTAAGCCGATTGTTAGTGACTAATTTCACATGGGTGGTTTCAATGCTATGATGTTTAAAACCCAGATTCAAAGCTGTGTGAGTAATGGAACACTTTCTATTTATACCTCTTTTATATCATTGATAGTGAGAAAACCTGGGCAACATTTCTCTAATATTTGGTATAATTTCATGTGCCCCCGTGTCCTGAAACTGGGACAGTTTGCTCACATGTGAGAGGAGAAGGTGGGGAAAATTACTGCAGGCTCCATTTCCAAGAAACAGATGACACCCAGTTAACATTTGTAATCACAGATATCATTTTCCTTGTATAATCATACTACACACCTTTCAGCCAAATATAGCCTTCACATTGACAGGAGGACTCACCCAATCAGACTGTATGAAGTGCACTGATGCAGTGCTGTCCCTCTGACTGCATTATGCAGAGGTTATTTAAGAAAAATTGAATCAAAGATCAGATTCCTTTTTATGGTGAATTATGTACGGGCCTAATGTGACCTTTTACAGCTACACTCCACCATCATTGTTTCTCTCATCTGTAAGAAAAGACATCACATATTGGTCCGTAAGCAAATACAGAGCCACATATGGGCCCAGTGAACAAGTTTAAGAACAGCTGTCAGTCTCAGTCTGTTAATTGTTTTTTAGAGGGTCTGTTGAGTGTTTTCATTCTAATATTGTTTCCACAATTATCTGAAGGCCTGTAGTTTTGCTTTGTGGTACCAAAGCACAGAACAGGCCTGAATAAAAGAACTTCCAGTGACATTAAAAGTCATGCTGCCCTCCTGTGGTTGCAGCACCAAAAAACTTCTCTTGAGGGGTACTGCAAACAATTCTCATACAGCACAGCTTAGTTCCTAGTATTGGGCTTTTGTGACAAGTTTCTTTTCTAATTATTTGTGTAAAGACCTTTGTTATAGTTATAGTTGGGATTTTATTTATTCAAACAACTGTACATATAAACATAGTTATCAAAAATCATCCAACAAAAAAGGAACTTGTCATATTTTTTAAGTCCTGACAGAGACAGGAAGACTGTCATCCGTCCATATATTTTCACTTTATGTTTATCCAGTTTTCAGAAACAGAAAGAAAGAAAGAACAAACATCCACATTCATCAGCTGACAACTATGAAAACATCCTCAATGCAAAATTGTCAAAGATGTTAAAACCAGCTCATCAGCTGCAGCTGCATCATCAGTGTGTGTGCACTTAGTGTGGGACCTCTTGCACGGCACATTCACAAAAGGTTATATACTGTACTATACAATAGGTATAGGGGCCTACATTGATTGTTCAACTGCACACATGTACAAGCACAACAAACAAGAACCAAATATATAAATAAATACTTACATTTCTATCAGTCTGTGTATGACTCAGGAAGGTTTAATACTTTATAATAATAATAATAATAATAAATAAATGAAGTGACAACTGGAGAATGGAGAAAACTGGAGAAAATCTTCATTACAATAATACAATTCCTAACTTTTGTAGCCTAATATGTGGAAACTGCAGCAGATCTTACAGCCAGATCAAATGAATAAAACAGTCTGAGGTGAGCTGAATCTGTGCTGCAGGGATCATGCAGCGGGACCGTCACTTTCATCTGCGCTGCTGCTGCAGACAGCGGCTTTTACTTTGCGACGAGAAAAGTTGTAAACGACCAGGAGCGACCAGCTGTGTGGGAACGAGGAAGCGGCTCCGTTGCCAAAGTGTCAAAGGTCTGATCTGATCCTACCTGGAGCGACTCCTCCGGTTTCACTGCAGGACACCACACTGCGTCAGCAACAGCTGTCCTGCAGCCCCGCGCTGGCTGCCAGAAGGGGAGAATTACGTCCTCAGTGTAAGGCTTGACGGAAGACTTGATTTTTTTTTTTGATCAAGTTTCTTGGATTCTGTGGGAATATTTGCTTTACCGTGCAAGGTAACCCGCCACCTGCCTTCTGTTGTCTTCCATGAGTAGGTCGGGGAGAAAGATGACTCCTGCATGAACTTCGGGAATAGAAAAGTTTCATGTCAGGCTGCAGGTTGAAGAGTTTTGCTTGCAAGTTCGGACGTTTCTTCACATTGTGGTGCTATTTCATGACTCCACTAGTCGTGAGTTTTATTCTTATGCTTCCCTTTCTATGGATGAAATGCACTAGCTTCGCATCTTTCTGATTTTAAGAAAAGAGGGTCAAGGTTTGGCTATTTTATGTAATGGTTTTGATTTTCCCTCCTTCTCATTTGGACTGTAGGCTACTTGCAAAGTTTTCTATAGAACAGTTTTCATTTCAAAGGTAGAGAATGGTTGTAAATTGTAAATGAAGAAGGGTTTTTTTTTTCTTGGCACTCAAACTAATCAGTTGCACTGCCAAAGAAATTAAATGCAAAGTTAATTTGAGCGCCTTTGTTCTAATAATAAACCTGGACCTGTAATTGAGCTTAGGTCAAATTTGGAATTGGTAGATTTATGACTTCTTAGCTGTGTGTTTTAAAGAGTGTGTTTGTGTTGCGAAGGTGCACACACATGCAGTTGCTACCTAGTGTTTTACTACAGTATCTACAGTATTAGAGGGCAAAGTGCGCATGAGCATCATAACAGGCCCATGTCTTCACCTGCCAGGTGAATATCCCCCTCCAGGCACATGGTACTAATGTCCAGTGTGGACACTTTGCAACCTTCTCAATCCCCACTATGCCTCCACCCACAGGGACAAAGTTTTATTTTTAGCCCATGTCTTCATGGCAAATGGGCAAGGTACTGTGATGCTGTGGATGCTCATACCCCACCATTTCTCTGCCGTTAATCCATGTTGCCCCAATCAGAGGTGAGGGACCATGGAGACAGTCTGGCCCCATGCGGGCAGAGCAGATCTCTGGAGGCAGGGGAGGACGTGGAGACCAGTGTTCATATTAGATCCTGTCAACAGTGCACCTGCACCCGTTATGTAACAAGCCAAGCTCCTACAGTGGAGCTCAAGCAGTAGAGCCAATGCAGATTTCAACATGGATGGGGATCATCAGGTGGTGTTTTTAAGTTCTTAGAGTAAGTTTTATTTGTATATTCCATCATTTGTCTTAAGTATTTTGAAGTTATAATTCAAGGTGAATCTCCTCTGTGCTGCATTCACCACAGACATGCTTGCCTGTGTTATCACATGTTTGGGAGATCTCATAAAATACATATTTATGTGGCTTTCAACATGCGTAATGTGTGAAGATGTATCTGTGGTCTTCCTCTGCCAGAGTGTGTTTGTGTGTCTCGCATCACATGTTCTTGGACGCACAAGGTGTCGGTTTTGAGTTTCTTTCACCAACTGAGCCCATGTGACTGCTTGGCTGGGCCTCTGTATTTTCCAGAGTATTCAAAAGGTGAAATAAGGTTAAAGATAAGTGCATCTTTTTCGCTCAAAATTTACTACATCATCTATTCAGTTTCCCAAGAGAGTGATGTACGGTTTTTTCGTTTCCCTATGGGAATATTATGTGGCAGAAATGGTGTTTTTTTTTTAACGTTGTGTTTCAGATAGATGGTTCGAACATGAGCAGCTCCTTCATTGATGTCTGTTGTTTATGGATTTGATTGGTGTTATGAGTATGATAATAGCTCCCCCTGGTCCCTCACAAGATGGATGGAATATTCTCCATGTCACTTCCACATGTAATCTACTCAGATTTCTGTGCAGCGAGCGCAAAGGCCAAATGGGTCAGTTTAAGACAGCAGAAAAATCTGTTTAGAAAGTTGTATTACAATATATCAAAGAGTGGCATTATTCCTGGTGACTCAAAAAAGTTCATCTTACAATCATGGTTCGTTCCAAAACAGATGACGTTACTTTATTAGTCATCTACTAGTTTAGATTCAAGACTACGCAACCGTTTGTTAGTACTCTGAAGGCTCATACTCTGTGAGTATTATGCTGTCGTTATCCAGGAGACCAAGATGGATGTGGTGAAACATTAACTTGGCTTTGATCAGCCAGAGACACATTGTTTAAAGTCTGGATTTATAAATCAGTAGGCCTACTGCATATTGCTCTGTTAGCCATCTGACCACCCCCCTGCACCGGGGAGATTACGCTTGGTCTTTACAGCTCCTCGGTATGCAGCGACAGAAGCATACCGTGGATGACAGCAGCTGTCCTCTTAGCGGCAACATAATGCATGTAGAAATATAGTACAACCAAGTCTCCAGTGCACACATCTGATAAAGACATCAAAATAAGAGTCAAAGACTCTAAGGGCTTGACCCTGAGTAGTAACTGAGGCCTTGGACATGCTGATCATTTTCAGTCCAGTTTGTTGAAGTGCAAAATGTGCCTGGTTGCAACATACAATGACACGGTAGGAAGCAGCAACAGGTGGAGAGGTCTGTTTTAATGTGGCTCCCTATAGGGTTTGAAATACAAGGTTAACTGGTGGGTGACAGGGTGTTGAAGCAAGCTGGGAGACAGCAAACCGCAGTGTTGCGATTTGACCCCGTGAGAAAACAGGGGGAACAGGAGCATGGCAAATGTCAAAGGACGTGTGGATAAAAGCCCTTGTTTGCTCTGTAGATCTGTCGTTTACAACTTACCCACATACCAGGAGTGGTAAGGGCTGTAATAATGAAGGGAGCGAGGCATTTGCCGTGTTGCCACAGGACTTGTCTTTGAACCGCCTGGCATCTTCAGGGCACCAGAGTTAAGACAACAAGTCATTAAAATTGATTAAAATATTAGGTCCTTATACCATTCGGCCAAGTGCGACTTCACTGCTGCGGTACAGGACCACATGGAAGTTACCCTGACTATAGAGGAAAGTTCCTGCTCATTTCTAAGTTAATCAGGGAGGGGATCAATATTTTTCATACTGGTATGCTTGGATTTTCACAGGAAGTACAAGGATCTAAGTGCTATTCATATGCTTCACTAATCACATGAGGTAATTTGACCCTGCAATCTAGTGAACTAAATTTCTCTACTGACTATGAGAAGACAGCACAACCTCTCTCTTTCTGTCTGAACCCGCGCCGCCCTCGTGACAAAAGCCGAAAAACTAGTTCGGTTGGTTTCCGGAGGTGAATATTGGCATTCGCATTCCGCGGCCGGCTAGTGTGACGAAGAGGTATCTACATTACCCCGTCTATATCCTCAGCCAGAATGTCACAGGTCACATGGCCTTCTCTGACATGCAAGGTGATATATATATTACTCTCGGGGAAGGCCTCTGAAATCTAACATTCCCACCCTCTTCCTCAGTTTGCCACCTGTCCACAGCGCGAATGAACGAGCGCGGTCATGTAATGAGCTGATTGTCTCCAGCCAGACTCTTAAAATCAAACCAGGGGTGGAAAGTAGATTCACTCAAGAACTATTTTGAGACACTTGAGTATAGCCATTTTTATGTTACTTTATAGCCCACATACTCAATAGGTGGATCTGGATCTGGACTGAAAGACAATTTAAACTGGACCCTTAACAAAATCTCATTACTAACTGACCCGGACTGCTTGTGAGTAACACATTGCAATCACATAAAGTTTTTTTTTAGGCTAGTAGCTGCATTTAGCTTGATGTCAGGGGGTTGGTGCCCAGGTTGCAAACGTGGAAATGCAGGAAGAGGTTGATGATGAAAACGTAAACTTAGGTCTGAGCAGAATCTAAAAGTACTGTCCTCAGAGTGCGGAGGAAGGAATCATCAAGACTGAAACATCTACAAACGTCATATTGGTTCAACTACAAATACAGTGAAAAAGTTTTTAGACCTTAACTATAACTCGTGACAAGTGGACCTTTACGAACTTCTATTGGAGTACCCTGCTTTATACTTTTACTTCACTTTACAACATTTCAGAGGGAAATATTGTACTTTTTACTCCACTGTATTTGACAGATAGTCACTTCACAAATGAAGATTTCACATAAGAAAAAATACATTCCCAAACATCTGGCCTGTAATATCATATTACAAAAATAGTGTCTGGTTGAGGCCCTTTCCCAAATTTCAGATGTCAATGAGTTCACACACACTCTCACACACACACACACACACACACACACACACACACACACACACACACACACACCGCCTAACTCTAAAGTACATGAACTAGCTTCACCTCGAGCAGCTACAACGGTAAAATGCTTCTTACACGCTGATGCATTAGAATTAACAAAATAAAAGATGTAATATATCATAGTTTATCAGCAACATGGGCCAAGGTCTTTTATTTTTGACACTTAAAGTATATTTCCTGTACTTTATTACACTTCTTATTTTGAATGCAAGACATTTTTGGATCTGACTGCTTCTTCCACCACTGAATCAAACGCTTGCATGTAACTTTTACTTAAAACCATTTGCTTCTGGTTTTAAACTCAGTAAATTCAGACAGGATCGTTTTTTCTTCAGATGTTTTATGATGAGTTTAAGCGTGGTATACATAATCTATTTTGACTGACATTAAATATCCCAGTCTTGGCTGTGCACTCTTGGCTCTTTCATGCAGAGACACTGATAAATGTAGCTACAAAACTTAACATGCTGCCAAAGCGTATTATTTACCTAAGTGACGTGGGAGACAAGGCAACAAACTCTGCGAGAGGACTTTTTTTAAGATTGGCAGGCTTTCAATTGAGGGACCTAGCTTCTTTTTAAAAAAGGACATTTGATGGCTTCAGCAGTAACGGCGTGATGTAATGCAATCAGGAAATGTTCCCCATAAGCCACAGAGAAACACAACCATTCTCAGGATGTGTATTTTAAGGTTGGCTCACGGTTGAGGGCAGCGGGGCCCACGGCTCCCAGAGTGGGGGTTTTGAAATGGGATGATGAGGGTTGAAACCAGGGCTCGGAGGGGAGTGTGAAGGGGAGCAGGCGGTAGGTGTAGCACTGCACAGGTCGTCTTGTGACTGGATGGAACTGAGAAACTCTGGAAATAAATCTACGTTGGATAAAGGAGCCATATTGTACTTTTATTTGAGGAGAGCAGAGACGGTGTCTGGTGTGTGTTTGAGTGATGAGGGATGGCAGCTTTGATGAGTGATAGGGTTGAGGTGGCATGATTGAAGTCTGCGTTGTATGAAAGAGGGATTTAGAGCTTGAGGTGTCATGTAGCGGGGTGGGGGGGGGTGCAGAGGCGGAAGCTTAGTGTGTTTGGGGCCCCATGTAAAATACAAGGTAGTAGGGAGAGGAGTCAGCTCGGTAAGATAAGTTGGCATGCTGTCCTGTTTATCGGAGGGATGTGAGGCGCAGAGCAAAGGCTCAGCCAGGAAGGAATGAGCAGAGTCATCGGGCTTCTGTAACACGACGCTCCGCCTTGATTGCCTGTAGCAGCTGGGCAGCCACCGTATCTGTGCGAGCGTGTGCGTCCCCTCGTGTGTGTGTGTGAATGCATAATTTTCTGCTCAAGCGAGGCGGTTTGAGTGGGCATTACCCCGCATTAATGTGTGTGATCAGTGGCTATCATTGTCACTGTCACCGTCCGTCCAGTCGAGCTGATGGCTCAGTCTGCCTCACATGTGTGAACTCAGCAGCTCTTCAGTCTGTTACCAGCTTGTGTGTGTGTGTTTTGGTGATTGATGCTGTGTCTGTGTTCTTCGCATAGTCTCAGAAAGTGTGGACACTAACATTTAGCTAAGTTGCAAGTGGATGTCACAAGGCGACATCTAAAATTTGATTGATTACTTACTATTGATTGATCTGTGTTTCTGAGGGGTTTCGTGGTGTGGTTTTTGTGTATCCAAACAACTTCCCTTGAATCAGTTTTCATGTTTGGTTAAAGCCATTTGTGTTTTTGTCTTCCAAAACATATTAAAGCCAAACTTAAAATTTTAAATGATGCAACATTTGCAAAATGCATATTGATATTGTTGCTCTCTATACATGTTCCCTCTGAACCTATTTAAGTCAAGATTTGCACATATACGCAGATCTTGTTTGATAAAATATAGTTCCAGGATAAAAGTGAACTTCTAACACACATGGAGAAGCAGTGATAACTCTTGTTTTAACTATTCCAATTTAAATTCTACACAAAGGCCAGACAAACGCTACGTTACTTTGTCCATGAATAGCAGCAGCCTAACCTTAACCAGGTGATCTCAACTGGTTGCTAAACACATCAAAGGACGTAAGCAAATGCCACTTGGACCCAGCGTGGCGCGTCTGCTAAGCTAATAAGTAATCTGATGTACACAAGTAATGTCATGGTCTCTTTAGAAGGGTGGGAAAGTCCAAGCTCTCGTACTGAGTGTGTCTTGTCATTTTGTTACCGTCTTGACACTTTTAGGTGCTCGTGGTGCGGCGTGGCGTGTCAGGTCAGAGATGTAGGGCACAGGGCGGAGGGCACAAACAAGTGGCGGTGATGGGTTTGGACATAGATCAAAGCAACTGAGACCTATGAACATTACTTAGGGCACCTATGGAGACGTGGCTTGTGACCCTTCAAACCAAAGCTGTGTCTACATGTGGTCCCTCACCACAGGTTTCAAATGTCGATGAGCTTTAAGCAGTTCCCCTCTAAAGTTTTCAGATTGTGTTATTTAAATAATTATCTGAGGTTATAGAAAAGTACAAAACATTTGTGTAGCAGAACTTGGTCTTCTCTTTCTTTTGCTTAAGGAGCACTGCAGCAATTTACTCAATTAATTGATCATCAGGTGGTGACTTTTTAAACTCTCATTTAAAGTCATTAATAATGTAAATTACCCAAATTTCTCCCTTTTATATCACTGTAAACTTAATACAGGGGTTTTTGGTTGTTGCTAAAACCAAATCATTGATAAGTTTTGGCTCTGGTGTCATTGGTATTTGAGAAATAAAAGATAGAAGAAGATAGAAGATATATATATAATATATAATGATATATTCACTGATTTTATTTTTTAAATGTATTTTATTTATAAAACATTACAACATTATATTACAAAGTTTTTAATAAAAAAAGGAGGAAAAAGGAAAAGAAATTCACTGATAAATTAAGATTATTTTCTTTATCTATTAAACTGTTGATTATTTTATTAATTGTTTGGTCTAAGTAATCTCAGAAAATAAAAGGAAAATGATTGTTATAGTTTTCTAAAGCTAAGGTTGATGACTTCAGATGTGTTGATTTGTCTGACTCACAATCTGAGCCTTGAAGATGTTCAGTTTACATCATGTAAGACAAAGAAAAGAAGCAAAAACTCACTCTCAAGAAGTTGAAGCCAATGATTTTTGACAGAAAATATTGTGATTAATTGATTATTTTTATTTTCTGTTGTTCGACTAATCAATTAATTGTTGGAGCTCTAACACATTACATTCCATATTTGGTCCTGTAGTAGAAACCTTGTTTCGGGAGGACCACATTTGGAGGAGTCATAAATGGTTGATGTATTTTCAAACTTTTAAAATCAAATCAAAATGTTAATGTTGAGCTGAAACTGGTAAAGGTTTGGGGTCATGGCTCGATGTTCTGTCTGCGTGCTACAGCCAGCTTAAAGCTCTGGTTGGTAATGGAGAATTTTTCCTGTATTCACTGATTTGTCCTCCCTCCAGCTTCTTCTAGGGAAACCCTGGTGAGGCGGTATCCCTTCGCAATGCGAAGATGGCGACCCTGCACCCTCCCCCAAGCATCTATGCAGTCCGCCCCTTCACCCAGAAGTCACTGGCGGAGATCGAGAGGCTCAAGGAGGAAAGAGAAAAGGCCGCAGAAGTAGAAGTAGGCCAAGAGGAGCAAGAGCCGGCAGTCCCGAATGCTGACCTGGAGGCAGGAAAGAACCTGCCTATGATCTACGGAGACCCTCCACCAGAGCTGCTCAACACACCTCTGGAGGACCTGGACCCCTTCTACGAAGCACAGAAAGTCAGTCTCAGATCATCTGGGCTCACGTGGCGATAAAACTCTCTGCTGAAACACACAACCACCGTGCACACTTAGTATTTAATGAGCTTGACTCTGTCCTTAGATAACCTTACATTACGACAGGATGTATTACTCGACATAAATTTCTGTTATTACAACCGCATGCACTATCCCTTACGAAACATATACTGTGTCATTTATGGTATGCATATGTTACGGTTAGTTTATTATTTCAAGATTGTCATCACTTAAGTATTTATTGAAATGTTATTTTTGGACTCACTTGCATTTATACAGATAATCCTTGTGTTTTTCAGACATTCATTGTGATCAGCAAAGGAAACACGATCTACAGGTTCAATGCTGAACCAGCTTGCTACATTCTGAGCCCCTTTAGTTTGGTTAGGAGAGGAGCCATCAAAATTCTCATACATTCATATCCTTTCAACTATTGTCTCCTGAGCTTTTGAATTATTTAGTGTATTAAGGTTTAAATGGTTGGTAAAGGGCTGGGACGTTTGCTTATACTGTACATATATTGTCTATGTCTGTTTCCTTAATCCTGAGTTAAATTATTTAGCATGTTCATCATGATTACAATTCTCTCGAATTGTGTATTCATGACGATGAGCAACCCACCAGCATGGAGTAAAACCGTCGAGTGAGTACTTCATCATTTTCTTTTGGTTTTCAATAATTCCTGTGTTGTAATTATTTAATTCTCCTTTTCACGGTGCATCATTTCTGTCTAGGTATGTTTTTACTGGTATTTATACCTTTGAGGCAACCGTCAAAGTGTTGTCCAGAGGTTTCTGTGTTGGACCTTTTACATTCCTTCGAGATCCATGGAATTGGCTGGATTTCATGGTGATCAGCATGGCGTAAGTATCTGAGCGCACATTTATCCAACCATGAAGTCATGTCATAAATCAGGAAAATTGTTTCAGATTTTCTTATTATGACATTAAATCAACATTTTTAGTACAAGTAAACAGAAGTGAAAAAACTTTTGGTTTTATGTCCTTCCACAGATACATCACTGAGTTTGTTGACCTTGGCAACGTGTCGGCCCTCAGGACATTTCGTGTACTTCGAGCCCTCAAAACAATTACTGTGATTCCTGGTATTTTTAATATTTAATATACATCTATTTGAGTGTGTGTTTGTGCGTGTGTGAGTGAGTATACTAAGAGTGTGTGAATGAGTATGAGTGTGTAAGTTAAAGGAGAAAGTATATGAAAATTTGATGTTTTCATCTGACGTGTCTATGACATCACATTTTGTGATTATAGATAACATTAGATTACATGAATAAGTTGCAATATTGATTATCATTTGTTGTTGCAGAGCTGTATGACGTTCAATGATATGCCACTGACCCATATTACTTGCGTTTGGTCAGGTTTGAAAACCATCGTGGGCGCTTTGATCCAGTCAGTAAAGAAGATGGTGGACGTCATGATTCTGACCGTCTTTGCTCTCGCAGTTTTTGCCCTTGTCGGCCTTCAGCTTTTCATGGGAAATTTGCGTCACAAATGTGTGCGGTGGCCTATTGAATTAAATGAAACTGAATTTTTTAACACCACATCAGCGTTCAATGACACCGTGTCCTTCAACAACACAACGGGCGGAAATTATACGTATTCCAACGGTACCTTCAGTTTTATGGAATACATAGAAAACCCAGGTATGTTTACCGTGTATAATGCCTCTTAGTAAAGCTTTGAGATTTTGTCCACACTGGAGTAGATGTCACTGTTTCTTTTCTTGTTTTGTTATAGATAATCACTATTATTTGGAAGGCAGCCTAGATGCTCTTCTTTGTGGGAACAGCTCTGATGCTGGGTATGTGTTATCCACCCTGAGCCCACCTTGCTAATTTAGTCCTGTAGATCTGAACTGGTCATCTTCCAGAGCTGTTTACATCTTTGTTCCATAACAATCTCAAAAGTGTCAGTGTAAAAATGTATCTTATTGACATCGTGTGTTAAAAGTGATTTGGGGGAGCAATCGTAGCACACTAACTCTTCTTCCCTGTTGATAGAAAGTGCCCCGAAGGATACACATGCATGAAGGCTGGGAGGAACCCCAACTTTGGCTACACCAGCTTTGACTCTTTTGGCTGGTCCTTCCTGGCCCTCTTCAGACTCATGACCCAGGACTACTGGGAGAACCTTTTCCAGCTGGTTGGCCCTTCTTTCATTTGTTAAAAAAACAGAATTACGAACTCTAACTTGCAACCTTTTCATTTCAGTTAAAGTTGTGAAAAGAAACTTGTCCTTAGTTCTCGTAGCTTCTTTTTTGCTTCAAACACAGATCCTGCGGGCGGCTGGTAAGACATACATGCTGTTCTTTGTGGTGATCATCTTTCTGGGCTCCTTCTACCTCATCAACCTCATCCTGGCTGTGGTAGCCATGGCGTATGAAGAGCAGAATCAGGCAAGTCAGCGAGAGGCCATAGAGAAAGAGGAGGAGTTCCAGCGGCTACTGGAGCAACTCAAGAATCAAGAACAGGTAAGGAAGCAACCAGCTTCGGATGCACCCATCCCATAGACTGGATCATTATCTATACTGACCTTATTGAGCAGATCGGGTATCAGCCAAGTCATGACGATCCACAGTAAATACAGATTTTCAATTAATTCAATTAGTCATTCAATTAATCAGTATTTGGTGTCGACCATATGCCTGAGTTTAGGTGTTGGAATCATACAGTTACATTTACTTTGACATACATGGTCACAACGTCTTCAAGTGCAGGCTTTTAGAGCCAATATAACAAGTTAAAACAAGTGTGTGTGTGTGGTTGGTATGAACCAAATAAATTATACTGTGTGCTGTAAGGCTGAACCTTGTACCAAACAGGCTCAACTTGGGAGCCAAGCCACTCTAATCAGTAAGAAGACGCTCAGTCATCACACATCATCTGAGTTGGCTGATGATGAACAGAGTCTTGAACAGGACAAATTCATCAAGGATTGTAATGGGAGAATCATTCCCCATCTGCTCATCAGAGCACCCACCATGGATGAGGTGAGTCCGCTTAGTGAGGTTTCTTTATGAGCTTGCGACTGATAAATCTTTATTTGCGCTAAAAGTTGATCAACTTTATATTTTACAGTCTGCTGCAGATTACGAACTCAGAGAGAAGTCACTGGGCTCTGCGCACAGCATGCTTCATGTGGAAGAATCAGGCCTGACACAGAGATCTGCTAGTGCTATGACTGTGCTCTCTGCAGCTGCTATGGAAGGTACAGTGCCAATGATGATAGAAACTTCACACTGATAATGCATCGTCTAATGTCATACAGAATCCCTAGATATGGAATTTAACTATGAATATTCTCAAGCTTTGATTACACTAAAACAAGTAGATGATACAACACCATAAGGCCTATTTCAGGGTTCTGTTTTATGCTAAGCAGCAGGGCGCAAGTATCTAGTAGTGAGTGTCAAGTGCCATCAGTGAATGAAGAAATACACAAGGCTTAGTTGCTGGTTCATAGAGGCGATGCTCTAATGTGAGCTCTAATTGCTTAGATTATCAAGCAGTTGTAAACATTATACACTCATTTCTCCAAGGCTAATACAGTAGCATTGTCTAGTTGCCATGGTCAGGCTAATCACATTGTGTGCAGGAGAAATCCCCGTCAGCTTTCAGTGTCGCACCCTCACGGTGTTAAGCTTGGGCTATTTCAGCTCAGCTATGACGTGGCCCAGCAGGATTCTGCTAGCTGTATCCTTATTATCACTTAAAGATAACACATATACTTCGATAAAACTGACGGCAGGCTACCTAATTGTTTTTCCTCTGCCTGTCTGCCTTCGTCTAGAGTTGGAGGATTCTCAGAGGCCGTGCCCACCTGGCTGGTACAAGTTTGCTGATATTTTCCTGAAGTGGAACTGCTGCACGCCCTGGGTGACCTTTAAAGAGTGGGTGCTCTTTGTGGTGATGGACCCCTTTGTCGACTTGGCCATCACCATTTGCATCGTGCTCAACACCCTCTTCATGGCCATGGAGCACTATCCCATGACTCCGGAATTTGACAACATGCTCTCAGTGGGGAATCTGGTGAATATATGGGCTGCATTTGAACCGGTCCAAGATCTAAAGACTTGATTTTTGTCAGTTCTTGTAAAAGAATATCTTTACCTCTTCAGGTTTTCACTGGGATCTTCACAGCGGAAATGTTCTTCAAGCTCATCGCCATGGACCCCTACTATTACTTTCAAGTTGGCTGGAACATTTTCGACAGCATCATTGTCACTCTCAGTCTAGTGGAGTTGGGTCTGGCAAATGTCCAGGGACTCTCTGTGCTCAGGTCTTTCCGTCTGGTGAGAAACATTATGAATAATTTATTTGTTTCCATTTACCACACTGACAATACCTACGTCATTCACTGTCTTTGTTTGTGTATATGTCCTGTGTTGGAGATAGCTTCGTGTCTTCAAGCTAGCCAAATCCTGGCCCACACTCAACATGCTGATCAAGATCATTGGTAACTCAGTAGGTGCTTTAGGAAACCTGACTTTGGTGCTGGCCATCATCGTCTTCATCTTCGCCGTGGTGGGCATGCAGCTTTTTGGCAAGAGCTACAAAGACTGCGTGTGCAAGATATCCTCAGAGTGCGAGCTGCCGCGCTGGCACATGAACGACTTCTTCCACTCGTTCCTCATTGTGTTCCGCATCCTGTGCGGGGAGTGGATCGAGACCATGTGGGACTGCATGGAGGTGGCCGGAGCTGGGATGTGTCTGGTTGTGTTCATGATGGTCATGGTCATTGGAAATCTAGTGGTAAGTGCAACCGTTGATATACTGCCAGATAGGCAACTCGGTGTTGTTGAGGGTGTGTTGCTTCAGGAGAAAAAAAAAGTGCTTTTGTGTACTTCAGATTACTGATTCAAAGCAGGAAACTGTGTTAAACTCAAAATTCAAAGTCCTATGCTGAGTGTTATAGAAGTTGCACACACACTTTAGTTTCAAGTGTGAATTTTGGTCCTGCCTGTAAGTGTTAAAGTGAGGCCAAAATTTGTACATTAACTTGTAATATAATCTGTGTGTGTGTGTGTGTGTGTGTGTGTGTGTGTGTGTGTGTGTGTGTATCTGTGTCCATGTGCAACTCTAGTGTCACTCAGTGTGGGCCAATACAGTGTTTCTGCTTTGAATCTGTACTTAGCTCTTTGTGGACATACAGTACAAGTTGTGCAAAAATTATATCAAATTGTCCACTTGTTATTTCTCTGTTTCTCATCGTTTCTGTTTTATTTTACAATTAAAGCAAAAATGAAAGAAATTATTCATATCTACATGCTCATTCCTGAGCTCACAGATGCTGCTGCTCGACTGCACAAGCAAAATCCAAACTGAGCAACTGGCACTGCTGTGAAGCTGTAAAGCTGACAAACCGTTTTGTAAAATCTTTCTAAATCTAACAGTTATCTTATTATAATGCCGGGAGATTTTGTGGTCTGCATGTCTCAGCAATCTATTGTTGACCTCTCAGCTGAGGGATGGCGAGGACAGACAGACACAGCTGGGGGGAGAAAATGTTTCCATCAGGGGGCATTGCAGCAAATTAGTATTACAGTACGAGTGATAACCTTAACACACAAGGCGGAGTACAACGTGTTTGGCATGTTTTTGCATCAGGCATCAGAGTTTATTAGAATCAGTGAAAAGATGTTCATAGATGTAACTGATAGATTGAGCTGTACTAACCTTTAGACAGCGTCTGGGTGAATTTGCGTGAATTTGTTTAGTGAAGAATCCTGAATGTCTAGAGCATGACAATACTGTGACCCTGACATTTTATCTTGGCTTCACAGAACAAGGCCATACAGATGATCACTCTCAGACATCGTTTCGGCATCGTATTTAATGACTGGTGCCAAAACCATTTCCTGTAAGGTTATTCATAGAATCGAAAAGGAAATGGCTCATCGTCAAGTGCTGACAAAAGTGCTGCACTGACCGCACTGTGCCAATATTATCATGCCTTTTTTGTGTCTCACACTCTGCGCCACCTTCTCAAACCCTCCACCCATACACCACTGTACATTCATCTGATGCATGAATGCTCTCACCCTCTGCACTGACATGAAGGCAAATAGTACACTTAAACACTTCATGGGTGGGGTGGGGGGGTTCTATTTAAATCAAATGACTTGTGCCACCAAACAGTGGTTTTGACCTTGGGTATGTGCTAAGATCCGGCTCAAGTAAGCATGCTGCCACTGAGGGAACAAACACAGACAGCTGAGAGAGCAGAGCTCAGGTGGCAGCGGGACTGGGTGTTAAGGAAAAGTCATTTGATAGGAGATTGAACCATAATTGATGAAGAGGTAATAATACTGGGCCATCAGCACTACAACATATGGAGCAGAGTAGATTTAACTCACATGTTTAGGGACATGCTGATCATTTTGTTCTGATTATCTTTTCTCTTAAGCCCATTCATGATCAGCAATGCTCCTGAATTCTCAAGATCTCATTGGATTCTTTATTGACTTTCAGCATCCTCGTTTTTACCTTTTTGCAGTCAATTTTTTATTTTTGTACAATTTTAAAAGTTAAGACGATCATTTCAAAGAACCTGAGGAATTCTTTGTCAAAGCTAGAATTCAACATTTTCAAAAATATGCTAAATTGCTTTTTTACCCGGAGTTTGAACCCAAGTCCGACCTGCTATGGTTAGGACTAAGCCCGTGTGGTACGTGCTCTACATAGTGAGCCATCAACTACACTTTACTTTTTGTTTTGTTTTTGTTTCTTGTTTAAAGAACAAGATATTACAGTTTAATTAGAGTTTTTATTTTTTTTTTACCTTTGGACAGTTCCCCTGTTTACAGTCTTTTATAAGCTAAACTAAGGTAACTGGCTGCTAGCTGTAGTTTCAGAGTTTTACTGGCTCCTCTCGTCTAACCCTCAGCAAGAAAATGAACAGCCATGTTTCTCAAAACGTCAAATTACCTAAGTGATATTTCTGTGAATGTGGGAGCAATACCTTGTGCAACACTAATACTGAAAACACTGTAATAGACTATATATCAGGCTTGTGGTGCATGCAGCTCATCCTGTCTCCTCAGTCCTCTTTTACTGATTCACAGCTCCTACACTGGCATGAGAGAGATCAGTCTGCCACTGGCCCTTGTAACCATGATCTCCCGCTAAACCTGGGAAACAGGAACCGAGAAATTGACTAACAGGTTTAAGAAACTAAAGATAGCCACGTCTGCAACAGGAGGCAGACGACATAATATTTACTGATGCATCATCACAGGCCCAATTTGATATGTGATGTGTATTTGAGATAGTCCAGACTGTGTTTAGTTCGGGCAATGTCGGCACACTTTGACCCTGCGATCAGTCACTATAAGCTTGGGGATTCATATGGGACTATAAAGTATTCACTCACTCTTAATTGCGGAAAAAAAAAATTCATGATAATTTTCATTATTATGTAATTATAATTTTCATCTACTGATCAAAGATATAAACATTGATAATATAATGTATCTGTATATTGTGTAGATCTTTTATGATATACAGTTTTTGTTTTTCACATCAAGGTACAAGGTGTTGAAAATTTTATACTTCATACAATTTTACTGTGTATTTTTCATTACCTTCATGAGTCCTCCATGTTTCCTTCCTCAGGTGTTGAACCTCTTCCTGGCCTTGCTGCTCAGCTCGTTCAGTGGAGACAACCTCTCAGCGGGAGACGATGACGGAGAGATGAACAACCTGCAGATCGCCATTGGCCGGATCACGCGGGGCATCGACTGGTTCAAAGCTTTCGTCGTTCGAACGCTCCTGCAGATTCTTCACAGAAAGCCCAAGGAACCTGAGGAGGGTCCAGTGGACGAAGCGGACCCTAAAATGGAGGGAATTGAAATGAACCACTTGGACACCAGTCAGAATTTCAAAGTGGCAGATGGAATAGCTAACTGTGCAGTTGAAGGCCGGCCTTCTGGATTTACTGTGGATGGAGAGCTCAGTCTCAATGTGCCAATTGCCCAGGGAGAGTCAGACTTTGAAAACCTGGGCGAGGATGATGATGATGATGATGACGATGAAGAAGATGAAGATGATGCTGATTATGATAATGACTTTTCATCTGAGATTTCAGATGAAAAAAATGACCAACATAACACAGTAAGAAAACATCTATCTATCTATCTATCTATCTATCTATCTATCTATCTATCTATCTATCTATCTATTTCAAAATGACATTTAAAAGATATAAATTGGGTTTTCTGAAGACAGACTGAATTCTCTAATTGGCTTTCTCGCCTTGATGCTCTGTCAATCATCTCATCATATTAGCACACTGACATTTTCACACATACAGTATGCTTAACCAATCAGGATGAAATTACAGAGCAGTATTTCACCTTCTTTCATGACACTGGCACAAGCAGAATGCTATCTATCATCAGACAAACTAAAAACCAGATTGAGCATGAACCATCATACACAAATGAGGTTCCTCCTACACACCTTGCGGAGTATGAAGCAAGGGATGATTCAATGCAATGCTTTGATTTATTTATTGTGTAGTAAGGACACAGTACGCTAGTTTGATAAGATAAAAGGTGTTGTGAATGCGATAGATCTATACAGAGCCAAATCTAAAGTGGGAGGTTTGATGGTAAAAATCAGTTTTGGTATTTTGCTATCAAAGCACTGTAGGCATGCAGGCCCACATCTACACAGGTGTCGACAGTCTGTGCTTGATGGACATTTCACTCACGCTCTGTTAAGCTTTGTTGCATCTATTTGGTTAGAAAGCTTAGACCTTTCCTTTATCAAGGCCCATTTCGTGGCTTAGCAACTCACTGTAGCGTCCAATCTGTTGTAATATGATTGTCTTATTGGTTATGAACGCTTAATGAAGTTGATTCTCTTTTGCTTTATTCCAGGAAAACTCAGAACATGGAAGTATTATGCCAAGAAATGCCAAAGTGAGTAACTGCCTCCAAATCTGCAAATGTATGAACAAAAGCAACCCTTGTTCACATTTGAAATTGAATTTTGTCTTGTACTAGCCCATACACAAATGTAATGTATGTACATATATTGATTCTATATATGACATATATGTACAAATAAAATGAAAACATGTAAAAAAAAATATATGGAACCTATTAGAAGCTGAAACTATTTCATGTTTTAACATATATTTATAGCCCATACAAAAATGTATGTTTATGTATGTATACTTTTATTGTTGACATATGTTACATAAATATATGTCCGTCCCAAAGCCTGTCATTATATGCTGATATTATAAACATTAGGGTCCAAAAATTTGAGACAACTCTTGCAGAATGTGAAGATACATTTTTAAAATTAATAAGAAATGAATAAGAAAAAACATATGTAAACATATAGACTTTTTATGTAAATGCTGTTTTAATAAACTTACATATATAAATCAAATTAATATCATTAACATACATGGTCGCAACATCTTATACCAAATAAAAATGAATCGTATAGACATTTTTTGAATATATGTGTATATATGTATATATATATATATATATATATATATATATATATATATAAATATATAAATATACCTTGCGTGGTAACTTATTTGCGTTTGTGATTCTCGAACAGCTCATGGGTGCTTTGAGTGATGGGGATTCTTCAATATGCAGCACAGTGGACTATCAACCACCTGAGCCTGAACCAGAAGAAGAGGAAGAAGAAGAGCCAGAGCCAGTGGAGCCAGAGAGCTGCTTCACTGACAGTATGGACAACCTGTAAAACGGAATCAATTAATATTTTTTATTACCAGTGTTCATGCTGTTGAAATCTTTTGCAGTAATGCTAAACCCTTCCTCTCTCCTCAGACTGTGTGAAGCGCTGGCCATGTCTGACTGTGGACATCACCCAAGGTAGAGGCAAGAAATGGTGGAACCTCCGTAGGACTTGCTTCACCATTGTGGAGCATGACTGGTTTGAAACCTTCATAATCTTTATGATCTTGCTCAGCAGTGGAGCTCTGGTAAGTGCTGTCACCAGTGCAACAAATTTAGAAATGTTGACTGTTTTTATGATAGCATTAAGACACTCTAATACCGTTTGGACATGTATCTAGGTATCGAATGTCGTCTTTTGGCAGGCCTTTGAAGACATATACATAGAAAGACGCCGAACCATCAAAATTATTCTGGAGTATGCTGACAAAGTTTTCACCTACGTCTTTGTCATCGAGATGCTCCTTAAATGGGTGGCTTATGGCTTCAAGACTTACTTCACCAACGCCTGGTGTTGGTTAGACTTTTTCATCGTAGATGTAAGTTTTGATGTCTGGTTTCAGTGCTGGCCTCTATGTGCAACTTTCAACAGAACATGCATACAATCATTTTTTACGTCAGATAAAGTCTGTGGTAACACTTGAATAGGAAATGTTTTGATTCTGCCCCAGGTCTCCCTGATTAGTTTAGTTGCCAACTGGATGGGCTACTCTGACCTTGGACCAATCAAATCCCTCAGAACCCTCAGGGCACTAAGGCCTCTCCGCGCATTGTCGAGATTTGAAGGGATGAGGGTAAGTTTTTTGGTCCAACATTTGAGCAATGTGCATGGCTAACATTGATTTTCGAATGTTTAATGCATTCTTGTACTAATATGACCAGCTTTTCCCCATTATGTTTGTTGTATGCATGCTCACACCATGGCTGCTTTAACAGAGCTGACTGAGGTAAGAGTATCAGCAATGACTGAGCATTGCATTGACGCACACCAAGTTTGTTCAGGCTTACAAACAAAATACATAAGTAAATAACTCCATATAATTCTAACAAAGTTCTCTCTGTTGGGCAGGTGGTGGTGAACGCTCTTGTCGGGGCGATTCCCTCCATCTTCAACGTGCTTCTGGTGTGTTTGATCTTCTGGCTTATCTTCAGCATCATGGGAGTTAACCTGTTCGCCGGCAAGTTCTACCGCTGCATCAACACCACCACAGAGGAGCTCTTCCCCATGACAGAGGTCAACAACAGGAGCGACTGCATGGCCATCAAAGAAGCCACACAGGAGGCGCGCTGGGTCAACGTCAAGGTCAACTATGACAATGTTGGGAAAGGATACCTGTCCCTACTTCAAGTGGTGAGGGACGCTGATGGGGAAAGAGGCTTAAGTTGCTGTATTCAGTTAAACACATTTTGAAACAATATTCTCTGTATTTACAGGCTACTTTTAAAGGTTGGATGGATATCATGTATGCTGCTGTTGACTCAAGAGAGGTAATTATTTAAAGTCAATTCAGTACTGAAACATGATATATACAGTTTGGTCGCACTACACAACCATATTCTGTAATTCTTTATACATGTACACTTTGTTTTTCCAATGTTGTACAATGTGAATTAATATTGAGGAAAGCATCTGAGACAAATATTACTCTTTCATTAGCTTCACATATGGATGTGTTGTATATTTTATTTTTCAGAATAACATTATATAATATTTGAAAATGAAGATTTATTTGATGTAAACAGTTGCATTTAAGATTTATGATGAATTATATGTACATGTCAAATTTAGATTTGCCTTTAAAAATGTAATTTAGCAGTATTTACTTATCGTTGACATCTTTAAGGTTTTTAGTAAAACTGACCAATACACAATTAATAAAATACTAGCAAAGATTTACTCAGAGTAAAATTTACTTTGGTTCTACTCAAATCAAACCATGTCACTAACCTTTCAGACTTCATAGAGGTCAAGGAATGTAAATTATTTGCAAACTTTGATGCTCACATAACAACATGCATAACACAGGAAGAGAAGTTGAAAAGCAAGATTGATAGCTCATTTTGCTTATACTGACCCGGTTTATTGATATGTTGATTGACAGTGAGATAGTCTGAGCGGTTCAAGTGCTAGCCTCACCGAAACAGAAAAGAAATCCCAGCTGTAACTTCTTTGCTAAACTAAACCACCATTTTA
The DNA here is from genome assembly GCF_002814215.2 of Seriola lalandi dorsalis. Lineage (NCBI taxonomy): Eukaryota > Metazoa > Chordata > Actinopteri > Carangiformes > Carangidae > Seriola > Seriola lalandi. The sequence goes on along the minus strand of NW_019524899.1, from coordinate 522,460 downwards.
GCAAACCAAGCACAGTCGGTATGGAAATAATATCAGTAAATAATCCAGCTGCTTTGCTGTCGGCTCATGCATCATATTTTCCTTACCCCTACTAACACCATCCTGCACTTTAAGTTAATTGAATATATATGTAATATATATGTGGCAGATGGTGATGGTAAAGTGAGTCCCCTGTCTCTGGATCAACAAGTGTCCCTGCTGACTAGTATCAAATTCCAGTTTAACCTTTTATCCTGTGTCTTCTCCACCCTGTCTCACAATCATCTTTCTCAATACACTTAAAAATTTAATAACAGCAAAAGGATTTACTTTCACTTAAACTTTTTTCTATTGATTTGAATGTTTTGTTCCTTTTAGGTAGAGGAGCAGCCTTCGTATGAGATCAACCTCTACATGTACATATACTTTGTCATCTTCATCATCTTTGGCTCTTTCTTCACACTCAACCTCTTCATTGGTGTCATTATCGACAATTTCAACCAACAAAAGAAAAAGATAAGTATCACACTTTTTATAAGAAGGAGTCTGCACCAATACGCAAGTGAAACGTTGTAACTTAATTTAAATACCTATAATAATCTTCATATTATGTTGTGTCTGCACTTTGGAGATAAGGACATATTTATGACTGAGGAACAAAAGAAATACTACGAAGCCATGAAGAAACTGGGTTCCAAAAAGCCGCAGAAGCCAATTCCACGTCCGACAGTATGTTATTAATTTACAGCTGCATTATCATTTCAGTTACTGACAGTAATATTAGCAATATGTGTTATATTGTTTGGGAAAGATTTAATACTAATTACTATCTACATTGTTTAATGTTGAAAAGTCTGAACGAGTTAAACCAAAGTAATTACACATCAGCTCGGCATGCATGGCATGCATGGCGATGTCATCAATGACCCCTGCGCCGACCTTTTCTGCACGCTGCTGGTGTGAACAGGCCAAATGACCCTTTTGGGTTTGTATTCCCCAACCCCCTCTCTCTTCCTTTGACCTGCAGAACCGAATCCAGGGCATGGTGTTTGACTTCATCAGTCAGCAGTTCTTTGACATCTTCATCATGGTGCTCATTTGCCTCAATATGGTGACCATGATGGTGGAGACAGACAATCAGAGCGCGGAGAAGGAGGACTTCCTCTTTAAAGTAAACGTGGCTTTTATTGTCGTCTTCACCGGAGAGTGTGTGTTGAAGCTTGTTGCCCTGCGACAATACTTCTTCACCAATGGATGGAACATTTTTGATTTTGTTGTGGTCATTTTGTCAATAGCAGGTGGGAATCTAATACAATATGGGCACAGTTTTGAATTACATTGCTTGGGCATTGAAAACAGACATTAGATGTTCATATACTCTCTCTGATTGTCGTTTATCTCATTTAATTTCAGGTACAATGCTCTCAGACCTGATTGAGAAGTACTTTGTGTCACCAACTCTGTTCAGAGTGATCAGACTGGCCAGAATAGGCAGGATTCTCCGTCTTATTAAAGGAGCAAAGGGCATTCGGACGCTTCTCTTTGCTCTAATGATGTCACTTCCTGCCCTATTCAATATTGGTCTCCTGCTCTTCCTCATTATGTTCATCTTTTCCATATTTGGCATGTCAAACTTCGCCTATGTTAAAAAGGAGGCTGGAATCGATGACATATTTAACTTTGAGACATTTGGCGGCAGCATCATCTGCTTGTTTCAGATCACAACATCAGCAGGCTGGGACGGGCTTTTACTTCCAATGCTGAACAGGGAGCCTCCAGACTGTGATCCAGACTTCGAGAACCCAGGCACGGACGTAAAGGGTAACTGTGGCAACCCGGGTATGGGCATGATGTTCTTCTGCAGCTACATCATCATCTCATTCTTAGTGGTGGTCAACATGTACATTGCCATCATCTTGGAGAACTTCAATGTGGCGCAGGAGGAGAGCGGTGATGCGCTCTGTGAGGAAGACTTTGAGATGTTCAATGAGACTTGGGAAAAGTTCGACATAGATGGAACTCAGTTCATTGAGTATAGCCAGCTCTCCGATTTTTGTGATACATTGCAGGAGCCGCTGAGGGTGGCAAAGCCCAACCGGCTTCGCCTGATCGAAATGGATCTGCCCCTGGTCATCGGGGACAGGATCCACTGCCTGGATGTCTTGTTGGCCGTCACGCAGATGGTCTTGGGAGACACAGTGGAGATGGCAGCAATGCGGGAGAGCATTGAGGCTAAGTTTATCCTGAGCAACCCCACCTCAGACTCCTTCGCGCCGATCACTACGACGGTACGCCACAAAGAAGAGCAGAGCGCCGCTGTGGTCATTCAGACGGCTTACCGCAAGCACCTGCTGAAACGCTGCATACGCCTCGCCGCTTTTATGCACCGCTCCAAGAGGATGGGGAGAAAGGAGGAAAGTGAAGATCCACCGGAAAAAGAAGGGCTGCTCGCGCGAAAGCTGGGAGTGCTCTATGGGAGCAATGTGGACCTGGCAGAGGAGATGGAGCAGGCCGCGTTAGAGACTCTAGCAAGCCAAGAGCCTCCTAATCCTGAGACATTGTCACATTACCCGGGGGCCCAGTGTGGTCCAGAACCACCTGAGCCAAACATCATGGTTATACCCGTAGAAATAACTAATGAGGTTTTATTACATTCTGCCCCCCACCAACGCCTCTTGACCCTACAGGAAAACCTGAGAGAGTCAATTGTATAACAAACAGCACAAAATAATCAATTATATCTTCCCCCTGTTGTTTTTTTTACCAGCCAAGGGAGTAGTGTTAGTTAGATCTCACTAATGATGCAGAATTTTCCACATTAGATGAATAGGTTAACACAGTGTTAATGAATATTTTTATCTGTGTTTCTTTTTGATAATTAAACTTAACAAACATTTCCTGTTTTTTTTTTTTTTTTTCATGCAACATTAAAGTGTCATTTTGGGGTGAAAGTGAAACTGTAGAGCATGGTTTTTCTCCGATAGCAACCATATAGTCATCAGCAAAATAATAGTATTAATGCTAAATGGGAAGCATAGGTAAATCAACAAGTCTACATCACTTTGTGTAATGTTCAATAAGAATTCATCTGGATTAATATGGAAAATGGATATACTCAAATATTCAGTTACCATTTGTCTGTGTTTAACGTCCCACTGTAACCTCTTTTCTGTGCCTGTGATAGTTTTTAATTATGAGTTTGTTAGTTTGTAATTGTGGCGGTAAATTCTACTTTAATTGACATCTCCAAATTAAAGGCACAAATTAGATGTGATTGCTCAGGATTTAGATGAACACAGAGAACTTCAGAGAGTTGAAAGACTTACAGTCTTTACATTCAGTATCAGCCAATAAAAAACTTCATAGTGTTTGTTAGTGTAGAGTGAAAAATCGTTGTGGACCAGAATCTGTGATTTGACATATTTCTAGTGAAAAAAAAAAACAATTTTGAAATCACAAACCTAGATACACTGTTGCTCATAAAGTTGGAATCAAATATGTTTTACCTCTTTCCATGAAATGATTGTGACAATGTCATTTATTCTTGACAGATAAAGTGTATATCTTCTCAAAACTTTAGTAGTCAATCTCTTCCAAAGTGATTACTGATGCATTTAAATAGGAATAAACAGAGGATTGTGTCTTAAAACAAAATTATTCCAACTTTATGGGCTACAGTGTATAATTCCCAATTTATATTTCCCTTTGCCGAAATGGCAGAGGTCTGAAGTTCCAGTGGATTTTAATGCACCGTACGGTTGAAACCTTCATTTAGGCAAGGAATACCTTTGCTTTTAGGTATGGCTGTTACCAGAAAAACCAAACCATGCACCCCAGTTTCCCACCACAGAGCAACTTGAACATCACGTGACAAAACCTGACTTATCCTCCCGTAGGATTTTATGCTGTGTTCATGTCACACATAGTTGGTACAAGCTTGAAGAGAAAACTATAACAGTTACTTTGCTTCCCCTGAAGTGACATGAATGCAACACGACTATCCAACTCTACAGAGCAATATTTGGAAACTTTATTAGCTCAGCACTACTTAATCATGAGAACCGCACTGATGTTGTGCCGTTTCATGACGAAAACAGTAGACTGTGTATCACCTCATTTATTCTCACATTTACGAACAATTAAACAGAAACAAATTCCTATTCCTGCTTACTTTAAGTCACTTTTATGTGGAATCTCATCACTGTGAGTGCTCTACATGCTAATTCTTTCTATTAGACGCCAAACAATTTCCTATGGTGGAATTCGTTTTGTACATATGTAAAATATTAGCTAAAAACAAAAGCATATCTGGATCAGATTTGTCCCAGTCTACCAGTGAAACCATGAGCTCTGTAAGTCATTATTAGTTAACAATAACATGGGCCGGCTAATGCAGTTAACATCTGTCCCTGACTGGCTCGTTCAGACGGCCCAGTTTATATTGCACTATTTATATCCCTTCCAGGTCAAGTTAGAGCAGTTGACTGTGTAAGACTGAGAGACTACCCTGTTTTCTAAAATGGTTTCATCACTTATATATATGCATGTCATATAAATGTTTTGTCTTTTTTTTCCTATGTTTTTCCCCCCCTCAGATATCAGGTGATCTCAAACCTCAAAAGTAATCAGTAATCACTTGTTTCCATTTGGTTGTTTTCCATTTCAGTGTTCAGGTTTAAATGCTGTCTGTGGCTGCAAACTTAAGATATGATGTTTACATTAACATGGTTACAAAACAGAACGACTAATCTCCCTGTTCTTTTCAACTGTTTCTATATTTGTCTATTAAATAACAATAATTCTAGTAAAAATATAAATACTTTGGTACTTACTGTACATTTTAAATGAAGTTTTGCCTCAGGTTGCATCAAGTTTGTCTTTTGACTTGATCTTAAATGAATCTGATTTTCTGAAACGCAGCGGAGTGTTGGTTTAGTTAAATACATGAATCTGATGTTAAATAAAAATACCCCAGCTTTGTATGTGTAGTTTACATATTTACAAAAAAGAACTTCATGCACTGTGGATCCATTCATCTCAAGTCTCTCCTCACATAGAAAGGTTGCGTCACTTGCTGTTGTGTAAGTCTTAACTGAATTTAAAATGTCTTACTCTGAATATATATATACATGAATTACATAAGCACTTTTACAGTTTTCTAGTTTTTTTTTTTTTTTTTTTTTTTTTTTTTTTTTTTTTTTTTTTTTTTACAATAGACTATAGAAGATTGTCTCTTCTCTTGTTCATGTGTTCAGCATTGTTGTAACATCAACCCTGGAGGAAAAAGAAAAATCATGAATGTTTCCTCTATGAGGGGTCTCTTTGTCTTATCCTGCTGCCACAGCATGGCAGTTATTCCTGTCAGAAGTCTGTAATGTGACCTGCAGCAGTCCTATTTCAGATTGACACGCTGCTGCACCACTTAGCTGTAGTCTCCCCCCGATGGTACCATCATATTCACAAGACAGTGTCCTCCTTTTGTTTACATTTCTAATGGAGGGAAAGCCATACCAGGAGCTTCACTGGTACACCCACAGTCAGTGTTGCCTGTATATACATTTTTTTTGTCTGTATTGTATATTTATATCATTTTGGTATTGTACAAAATTGTATCTATATTGTTAGAATAAAGTTCTTCTTGTAGGGAAAAGTAGGCTGTGAGCTAATGTTGTGAGTTGCTGTTTTACAGTGCGTTCAGGAAGTCTTCAGACCCCTTCAAGTTTTTCACATTCGGTCATGTACAGTCTTATGCTAAAATTGAAAAAAAAATCATGTTTTTTCTACACTCTATACCCCATAATAGTAAACTGAAAACAGATTTGTAGAATATTTTGCAAATTTATTAAAAAGGAAAAACTAAAATATCACATACACATAAGTATTCAGATTTTCTATGAAATTTAGCTCAGGCGCCTCTCATTACTCATCTTTGAGACGCTTTGACTGGAGTTCCCCTGTGGCAAATTCAGCTGATTGAACATGATTTGTGAAGGTACACACCTGTCTATTTAAGGTCTCACAGCTGACAATACACATCAGAGAGAAACCAAGCCATGAGGAGGAAGGAACTGCCTGCAGAGCTCTGAGGCAGGACTGTGTCGAGGCACAGATCTAAGGAAGGCTACAAAACAAATCTATGCTGGATTTGACAGTTAAATGGAACTAGTTTGGAACAACCGATACTTTTCTGGCTGCCCAGCAAAACCGAGTAATCAGGGGAGAAGGAACTCGGTAACAGAGGTGACCAAGGAGCCGATGGTCATTCTGGCTGAGCCCCAGAGGTCCTGTGTGGAGATAGGAGACGCTTCCGGAGGGACAGGTGTGTGTCATGTCCAATCAATTGAAATTTACCACAGCTGGACTCCAGTCAAGGTGTAGAAACATCCCAAAGATGGCTGCTGAAGGGTCTCAATAGTTATGTTAATGTAATATTTCATTTTCATTTAAAAAAAAAAACATTTTCAAAAATTTAAAAAATTCTCTTTGCTTTGTCATTATGGGTTGTTGAGTGTAGGCTGATGTGGGGGAAATGTTTTTTTTATTAAGCATAAGGCTGCAACAAATGTGAGGAAAATTGAAGGGGTCTGAACACTTTCTGAATATACTGCGTTTCCTGTGAAACTACACTGGTACACTGAGGCCCTCTGGTGGTTATACGATGCACAGGTTCTGCTGCTGACTGATTAATTCCCAATTTTGTCACGTTTTATTTTTAAACTTGGGATTTACAGAGAGTTTCAGCTCATTGTTCACTCTCATGTGAAAAGGACAGCAAGAGAAAACAAAACAAAGAAAAATCTAAAAAGCAACTGTATATTATAGATCCAAACAGCAGACAGGCACTTGGAAACCAGCTGGTGAACATAGTGGAGCATTTAGCAGCTAAAAAGTTGAATTCATGTGAATCCATAAGCGAAGGAGTACAAGTGTCCGTCTGAAGTACACCAAACAGGTTATTGCACGAAAGCATTCTTTGGAGTTCTTTGGACAACGAATGAGGTCTAGGTTACAGATGAATAAGCTACGTATATCAGGGTTCCACCGCTCAGACAATTCTTATTAGTGGGATCAGTTCAGTCTTAGAAACTGCAGCATACAGCTGGCTTAACCTTTAACCCAGCTGCTATCTGTGCGTGAATGTCAATGAATGAAATGAGCACTGCCTCTTCCAAGAAAAAAAAAAGGTGGGTGACCAATTAATTTTCATATTTCTGTGGTCGCATGCTATGCCTTGCCCTTTACTGACTGTTGATTACTTAAAGTGATGGAGGCTGAGCTGTAGAGTTGCTCTGTTAATGTGCATTAGTGCTCTTCATTTTGGCTGCCTGGCAGAATAAGTATGAGCATATTTTCATTTTGGATGGATCTGATTATTCTCTCGATATTTGGTTTATAGAACATCAGAAAACAGTGAAAAAATGCCCAAGATGACTTCTTCAAATGTCTTATGTCCATCCAACAGTGTAAAGGCCCAAAAATATTTGTCTCAAGATATTTGTCTCATTACATATAATGTAAGACCAGGAAAAGTATCAAATATTCACATATGAGACGCTGGAACCGGGAAATATTTGACATTTTATCTTAAAAATCAACCAGTTTTTCGCTTTAAGTCATTTTTGGGCGCAAACAAATCAGACTTTGAGTCACTTCTCATTAAAAGAGTGAACACTGTTTCCTGTCAGCAATACATTGTTGTTGAAGACGGTTTATCTCTTGCTCACACACTGTGAAACCTGACTAAATATGCAGGAGATAAAAAGTGAGCGGGTGCTGCGAGATGTATGTTTGCTTTGACAATTAGGGAAATGTGATCTGCTTGGCTGACCTGAAAACTTCACTCTTGACTGCGTAGGAATGTTGCATAACAGGGGTAAGAGGCCTTAACTGTGCAAGCTGCTTTGTAGGGCGGTGTTTCGCCACACAATGGTCATGTAACCGTGCCAACGATTTTGCAGGTGTAATGTTTACAAAGTAGGGGGATCAAGAATGTTAAAACAGTTCATCATCATACAGGCATGAATGTATCCGCAAAAGTTAACAACAATCCGTCCAATAACCGTTGAGACGTTTCACTTAAAGTCATGTGAAACTCGTGGTGATTCGTGGAGGATGCCACTATGAGTTGGCACAGGAAGCTTCATCCCCTGGGGTCAACGAATGTCAGTTTTTGTCCAATAGTTGTTGAAATATTTCTGTCTGGACAAAAACTGCTGGACTAAACAACACACCAACACCGTCACAGAGGCACCTCTCAACATGCAGGTGATAACGTTGTTGAGACAAGTAATATTAAAATTGAAATATTTTTTTATTACGCTACAAGAGCCAATATGGCTTAGTACAGATGACCCAACCCTTCCTCTTGTGACAAACACAGATGTCAGAGTGTAAGCTTGTCAGAAGAAATCTAGGAGGCTTCATTCAGAAGTAACACAGCTAACATTTCTTTCTTTTTCTCCATCTTTTCCAGATGTCACTAGATCCAAATTATTCTCCCTTTTGCCTTGAGCCACAAATTGAAAATGTCCAAATGACTATGGGCCTACTGCTTGAACAAACACACATGTTGGCAAAAAGCATCTTTTTACACTAATATATCAGATCAAGTAAGAGACGCAACTGTCCCTATACTGCTTGAGTACTTCTTTGCATGCTGCAGTGACTGAACAGTATCTATTTCATCTTTGGACTTGGAGTCAATACTAACAATAACCAGGAGACAGGCTCTTCTACAACTGGACAATGGTTTCAAAAGTAATTATAATTCAAAAATTATAAAAGAAAAATAAACTTTAGACCTTAACACTTTTTTTGGTACACACCAAAATATGTTGTTGCTACGGAAACTGAATATTGTCAAGTGCAGTAGTGAAATCGGGTCAGATTTGTAACCTTGACTTATTCTTTCCTGCCTTTTTTCAGTTTTACACTATTTTATTTAGGCCAAATTCTTGCAAGGCCACTTGTGTTCAGACAACACCAGCTTTGTAGGAAAATAGGAGATCTAAAAGTATTAGTTGTGGTATCGATACGGAAACTCAGATATAATACCGGCACTAGTATTAAAATATGTCAATGAGTACCAAACCCTAATCCTGTTAATAATTTGGTATGACATAAAATGTTCTTATCCTACAAAATCCTTCCAGAATTATCTTCCAAACCCCCCTCATGCTCGGGTTTCCCACATTGTTTCATTTGTCCCTAAAAATGGCACAGATGTGTGAATGAAATTGGACAGAGTTTTTGATGGTAAAAGTGTGGGTTGTTCCGAGTTATTTTGGTTCAGTGTCACAGCGCTCTTCCCCTCATTTGCCTGGCGTCAAAGCGTGTGTACTAGCAGACAGCACACCCACCGGCTGCAGACACTTCTTCTCCTCGCTCACAACATTTTCATGACTGCAGAGACATTTAGGCGCGTGTGGACTTCAGAAATAGACAGACACATTTTTGCTTTTGCATGTCACCATGCGCTGGTTGCTGGCTGGATGCTGTGGGCTTGCCTTGATCAGTCTCTCAGGTAAATGTGAACTTCTTGCAATAAGATCAGTTTAATTAGCGACTGAAAAAATGAAGATGATGTAAACAACGGGTTGTAGTCTTGGTGAAATAAATATTAAACATTAGTAACACAGAATGTTATTAGAGCAGTATAATTCTCAACAACATGCTTTAGGCAGTCATTTAATTGTCATTTTTTAATGTCTGTTTAACAACAGCTACAGTTCATACAAGTGTTTTGCATGTTATTTTTGAGCCCACAATACCATTACTTCCTGGCCATCTGGGGGGAAAGGGGAAGTTGTCTTCAGAGACAGTGGCTATATAGTATTATTGTCATGTTGATGAATTTACGTTGTCTTAGGTTATCTTTATATATACCCTGTAATTGATCAATTACTTTATTTTATGTCGTACTTGTAGTTCATTTTAGAGAAAGATAACAGAGAAAAAAAAAGATGACAATAGATGTTTACATGCAGGAAATATTAAAAACAACCGTCAGCATTAGTTACCTATTACCAATACAAACATGACTTCAGCACCACAACAACCACAAGGCTGATTTGTTTACCTTATGTGGCATTAGGCTGGATTAACCACTGCATTAATTATATTAAACTCTCCACCTTGTTCATTCTAGAGACACAACTAACCATTATGTTTTATCATTACTTAATGCCTCAGTTATTTTTTACATTAGTAACAGTCATTATTTTGTAAAATGTAAAAAAAAATCAAGTTATTTTTTTCCATTAATTAATTTTCCAATGTCTAATTATCAAATGAACTGTTTCATACCAACCAACTGACCAACGATCCTTAACAGAAAAGAGGAAGTTATCTTCTGAGACAAAGACTCTTGATTGATGAATTAATATCATCTTAGTTATTTTGATATATAACAAATAGCAAATCAATTACTGTAACTGTATGCAGTAAAATACTGTTTATATCAGAGAAAAAAAAATCAGCGAATCCTCAGATGAAAGACGCCATAACCAATTTAAATTGATAAAGTACTTAATCATTTAATTGATAATAAAAATGGTTGTAGGTTAATTTCTGTTGCTCCACTAATTGATTAATCAAGTTTTTGTTTCAGTGCATTAGTTGATCGACATAAAATAAAATTACCAACGATTCTAGTTGCACCCCTTGGGAATACCATATGTGAAACTCAAGCATGTAGCCCTGGGTATAAACATCAACTAACAATGTCAGTATTCTGTATAACTCTATCATCCATTACATCATCTGTAAAATAATGGTTGAGATATTTGACCTCACTAATCATTTCTAAGTGTGTCTCTGCTTAAGTAGTAACACTGTAAATTGTAATTTTTATATCCCCTCCACAGCCATTAAGTACATCACCTTTCTTGGTATGAAATGTGAAATCAAAGCCAGCATCACATTAACGTGCATAGTCGCCTATACCTGTCAACTGCTGGAGATCAGCACTGCTGGGAGAAATACAGCCAAATTACCTGCATATACGCTTCATCGAAAGAGAGATACAGTTATTGTTGTTGTAACTGTTTAATAAATTCCCTCAATCTTCTTTTGTCTGCTCAGCGGCCCTGCAGGTCATCCAGAAGCCCCGGTTCTATGGTGTAAAACCTGGCCGCATTTTGTCAATGTACTGTTCCTCAGAGTCAGAAAAGCCAGACACTTTTCAATGGTACAAGGCCGATATGTATGATCAGAAACCTGAAGAGCGAGTAGAGGTAACAGGAAAAAGGTTTGAATATTCCAACAAGGGTGTGCACCAAAACGCCTTTCTCTACATCCGCAACACGCACAGAGAGGACAGCGGAGTGTACTTCTGCAAGATGAACAATGCTACATGGGGCCCTGGAACTGAAGTTAGAGTCGTCAGTAAGTAGCTGGAACAACATTGCATTGTTTCATTCGGTGGTGATTTTTGGAGGCCGCTTTTTAAAACACACACCTTTCCTCTGACAGGACGCACTGACATTACCAAGGCCCTGCACTTCAGCAGGATGAAGGATGGTCTCATTATCTTCCAGGGCCTGCTGTTGGCTGTGTCTATTGCTGCTATGCTGCTCCGCAAACATACACAGGTGAGGAACAAGATGAACAAGACACCTGAGACAAATCTGTGCTTTACCAGATTATACTGCCATGTTTAGCGCAGGAGGACAGAGTGTCAACAACACCATAGACATGTTGGCAGGTCACAGCCAAAACACAGGCCTACCGTCATTCTGCTGGTTGGTTTTTACTAGGGCTGCAATTAATAGTTATTTTCATTAATTTGTATATAATATTTCTGATTTATCATTTTATCCATAACAAATTCCCAGAGCCCAAAGTAAAGTCTTCACATCTCTGATTTTGTCTGACCAGCAGAACCCAAATATTGTCAATTTTACAATTTTATAAAAACAGAATGAGCAAGTAAAAAATCTGATTTCAGAAGACAGACATAGTGAATGCTTGACATTTATACTTGATGAATAACTTCAGCCATTTATCAATTATCCAGATTGTTCTCAGGTCATTTTCTGTAGATCAGCTGAGTGTTTCAACACTAGCTGAGCGACACTAGGACTGGTCTCGGTTTTTGTCGTTTGTTATTGTACAGATTAGAGATTAGCTCAGATTAGTCAAAACAGGAAGATAGATAGCGTTCTACAAATTGCTGTGTTACAATCAGGGAATAAAAAGGCAAAAAGAAGAAGATGTGTATAAGAGACAGATACAATAGTGGTTAGAAGCTCAGTGGTGCGAGGAGACTGTATCCTGTTTGTTACATTGTTCATGCTTTTGTATGTAAAAAAGCACAGCTGGGATGTGTGTCTTCACTTTCAAAAAAGAAATGTCCTCATCTATGTTGAACGTTACTGTAAAGCAGAGATATTGAAACAAACCTCGTAGATGTGATCAGTTTCAGGCTCCTCGTATATACTATCGCTCTTTTCACGCTGTTTACAAAAATGAGGAGAGAAATGCAGTTCAAGAGTTATTGATAATCACACTGCACAGAAAAAAATATATCAGGAAATGCAGAAAGAAATGTGACTCTGCCATTGGAAGTAATGGCAGCACTTTATAATGCAGCCTGTGATCTACAGTGTAATTTAGTTGTTACCAGTATTTAAATGGGAGAAAACATGACTATTGGGAACAAGGGAGTAACAACTGGGCATGTTAGAGGATAAATTATGCCGTAAATACTGCGAAACAAAAATAACAGTTTGCCAAAGTGGTGCTAACAACATCATTCACTTTTCAACATTGTAAAAGAATTAAACAATAATTACTAGGTCCCTCATTACACATCAAAGATTAGCTATGTTTAAGCACAACGTCTACGGTTTGATCCATGGATTAGCCATGTTTGATCTGGCATACCTGTTATGAGTTGCTGCACTGGTGGAACAACTTGTCCTTATTCTAGATCATACAGTGAACATCATAATAAATCCTTGCAGTGGGTATAACTATTGTCAACAACTTATTTCCCAATCAAACTTGCAGTTAACGTTTTACTGTAAATCATGG
>NW_019524899.1:507195-508711 GCF_002814215.2 Seriola lalandi dorsalis | reverse complement strand
CAGATTCATCTTCTATCTTCTTCTTTTTGCCTTTTTATTCCCTGATTGTAACACAGCAATTTGTAGAACGCTATCTATCTTCCTGTTTTGACTAATCTGAGCTAATCTCTAATCTGTACAATAACAAACGACAAAAACCGAGACCAGTCCTAGTGTCGCTCAGCTAGTGTTGAAACACTCAGCTGATCTACAGAAAATGACCTGAGAACAATCTGGATATTTGATAAATGGCTGAAGTTATTCATCAAGTATAAATGTCAAGCATTCACTATGTCTGTCTTCTGAAATTAGATTTTTTACTTGCTTACTCTGTTTTAATTAGGAACATTTTACTTTAAACTTTTTTTGTATTTTATGCAGGGCAGAAAACCAAACAGAAAATTTGTAAATAGTCTAATTCTTGTCCCTGGATGAGCTTTAAAAAAATACACAAAGCCCTGCAACTCAAATATCCCACAAGAACAATAATAAGTAAATGCAATTCACAGCAATCCTTTCATATCAGTAGATGACATGATGAAATACTAAGAAGCTCATTGTTGCAATTGCATCATTGTTTGTGTGGATTGATAATGATTATTCAGTGATAAACCTACAGGCGCACTTTGTCCAGTAGGTGCTGTAAAGGGAAGTTCCTATAAAGAGAAAATGAAAGAGGCTCCAGTCAAACAACTTATTCCAAGCAGCTCATGGCTGCTTCAACGTGGGAACCAGATCGCCTGTGGAAAAGGGAATTCTCCTTCACATTTTAATTTACACATCACAGCACATTTTCAGCCTGATAGTTTCATTACAAGTATAATTGAAGAAGTGGCTGAAGATTATGGATCAATATATATTTGCTTAGACTTTTATTTTGTTATGGTACTCTCCTTGTAATGTGTAATTGATCATTTTATTATTATTTGTATTTTTAATTTGTGTTTTCTAACATGTTTTCTTTATTTAAATAAATTACATGTGTATTTCCTCAAAAGGCCACAGGGCCAAGATATGTGGATCACATTAATATTAGAGTATATGTGACATGAATCTGCTCAGTAAATATTCTTTTTGTCCTGTACATTAGAAACAAACTGAAAAGAAATCATATATAACATTTAAATATTATTCTTTTCTTATGATATAGTTCAGTCAATGGTCCCCAAAGTTTTGTCTTAGACTTTTTCAAATTAAAAGATGTCTGTTTTGACTTTATTGTGAACATGAGTTGTGACCATAGGGAGAGTTTTTCCTTCTCTCATTGTGTCATTTGAAGGTTTTTAACGTGTGAGGAGGTAAAGTCATATGCAAGAGAAAATTAAAAAAATGTTCATATGGCATCACTAAACATAAGCTGCACAGTATATTTCCATATTGTAGACATACTAAAACACTCTTCATAGGATAACTAGGAACATTTTACTTTAAACTTTTTTTGTATTTTATGCAGGGCAGAAAACAAAACAGAAAATTTGTAAATAGTCTAATTCTTGTCCCTGGATGAGCTTTAAAAAAATACACAAAGCCCTGCAAC
>NW_019524899.1:505285-507058 GCF_002814215.2 Seriola lalandi dorsalis | reverse complement strand
ATGATCAATTACACATTACAAGGAGAGTACCATAACAAAATAAAAGTCTAAGCAAATATATATTGATCCATAATCTTCAGCCACTTCTTCAATTATACTTGTAATGAAACTATCAGGCTGAAAATGTGCTGTGATGTGTAAATTAAAATGTGAAGGAGAATTCCCTTTTCCACAGGCGATCTGGTTCCCACGTTGAAGCAGCCATGAGCTGCTTGGAATAAGTTGTTTGACTGGAGCCTCTTTCATTTTCTCTTCATAGGAACTTCCCTTTACAGCACCTACTGGACAAAGTGCGCCTGTAGGTTTATCACTGAATAATCATTATCAATCCACACAAACAATGATGCAATTGCAACAATTTAAAAATGATCAGAAATATATATATTTTTTTTATTTTGAGGAAAATTAGTTTGGGGATTTTTTTTATATTTGGCTTTGACAAAAAAAATTCCTGTAATTCCATTATTTATAATATTGAACAGTAAACTTTTTTAATATTACAAATAGTGGGATGTGTTTACTTTTATTTTTTTAATGTTTTTGTGACATTATAGATGTATGCTGTGATTGATTTTGGCCTTTGAACTGTGTGAAAGCCACAGCTCATGCTCAGAGTTTCCCAGCAGGTATATGTCTGAAAAATGAAACAGGTGAGTCCTTCTTTAAATGAGCGGCTGCAGCTCTGCTCCAACACAACACCAGGACACATCTGAACCTGCTCCATACAAAAGCAACTTGTACCTTCACTAAAAATGCTCAACAGGATGTTCTTGGTTTGCCTGTTTGTGGGTCTGTTCAGTGCAGGCTCCTCGCTGAGCTGCAGATGGATGGATCATAAATTCAGACAGTACAGTGAAAACTCTTTGGATCTACTGGACACGATGGTGAGTGAACTTCTTTGCCTGTTGTTTAAAGTCAGTGAATGATCTTAAGTGAACGAGTTAATGTGCGTTTACTTCAACACATGACGTGTGTGTTTGTGTGTGTGATGCAGGTCAATAATTCCACTAACACCACTGAGGATGCTGAAGTGGAGCACACTGTGGCCTTCCCTAATGATCTGTACAGCCAGGCGTCCAAAGCATCAGTAAGTCATCCAAAGACATGACTTGATTTTCTTTCTTTGAATGGTTTCCAGGGAAAAGTCTGGGTTATTATATCTGTTATATCTCTTCTTATTTTGCCCAGTTTTGGAAACAGTTGTCAGACAGTGTCATAAATGTGTCCCTGTAGTAATCTGATTACTCTTCTTCTTCTTCTTCTTCTTCTTCTTCTTCTTCCAGGCTGAGGATAAACTTGGTTTCACAGTGCAGGTTCTGGACGAGGTGGCTGTCCTGTTTGATGAGGATCACAGCAATGCATCATGGGAGGAGAAAACAGAGAAGGACTTTCTCGGTGTTGTAACGCAGCAGGCTGACGGCCTTCGCTCCTGTGTAAGTGTCAGGGTGGATTGACTGAAGGAATGAATGGCTCCATGGTGACAGTGTCATGAAGATTTATTTGAATTAATACAAAGCTGTTTTTAAAAGTATTTTTTTACCTGTTATTCATTTAGATTGGGAGCCACAGCCACAAGAAGAAGAACAAGAAGGTGCACATGTATTTCAAGAGACTCTCCCGCCATGTTCTCGAAGGAATGGTAAGTCTATCTATCTGTCTATCTATCTATCTATCTATCTATCTATCTATCTATCTATCTATCTATCTATCTATCTATCTATGTAATGATGTTTCTAATAATAATATTCTTGTGTGTGTAGGGCCACAGCGCTG
>NW_019524899.1:504705-505223 GCF_002814215.2 Seriola lalandi dorsalis | reverse complement strand
TGAAGTGGAGCACACTGTGGCCTTCCCTAATGATCTGTACAGCCAGGCGTCCAAAGCATCAGTAAGTCATCCACTCAGCTTCTTTCTAAAAACCTGCAGTGAATGAAAGACGTGAGAAATCAAAGACATGACTTGATTTTCTTTCTTTGAATGGTTTCCAGGGAAAAGTCTGGGTTATTATATCTGTTATATCTCTTCTTATTTTGCCCAGTTTTGGAAACAGTTGTCAGACAGTGTCATAAATGTGTCCCTGTAGTAATCTGATTACTCTTCTTCCTCTTCTTCTTCTTCTTCTTCTTCTTCTTCTTCTTCTTCTTCTTCTTCTTCTTCCAGGCTGAGGATAAACTTGGTTTCACAGTGCAGGTTCTGGACGAGGTGGCTGTCCTGTTTGATGAGGATCACAGCAATGCATCATGGGAGGAGAAAACAGAGAAGGACTTTCTCTGTGTTGTAACGCAGCAGGCTGACGGCCTTCGCTCCTGTGTAAGTGTCAGGGTGGATTGACTGAAGGAATGAAT
>NW_019524899.1:479649-504685 GCF_002814215.2 Seriola lalandi dorsalis | reverse complement strand
AAGATTTATTTGAATTAATACAAAGCTGTTTTTAAAAGGATTTTTTTACCTGTTATTCATTTAGATTGGGAGCCACAGCCACAAGAAGAAGAACAAGAAGGTGCACATGTATTTCAAGAGACTCTCCCGCCATGTTCTCGAAGGAATGGTAAGTCTATCTATCTATCTATCTATCTATCTATCTATCTATCTATCTATCTATCTATCTATCTATCTATCTATCTATCTATCTATCTATCTATCTATGTAACGATGTTTCTAATAATAATATTCTTGTGTGTGTAGGGCCACAGCGCTGAATCCTGGGAGCTGATCCTGAAGGAAATCAAAAGCCATCTAATGAGAGTTGACCAGCTGGTTTCATCTCTGCTCACCGCCAACTAAAATCTGTCTGTCAGATTTACCATCTCTTCATTTATCTGGTTGTCTATTTATTTATTTAGCTATTTATTAATGTATTTATTTATTGAGTTGTTGTTTATTTATAAACAGACTGGTTGAACATATATTTTTCTAAGTTGATCAACATGCTTATTTATTTTTTAAATGTGCCCTGAGTAAATTGGAATCTATATTTTTTACATGTTGTACCCAATAAAAACTTTCAGCAAATGCAAAAGTGATGTTTGTTTAAATTCCTGTCGGATAAACAATTTTCTTTTATTTTTTACAAATATATACATACATATATATATACCATGAAGATAATCTAACAACAGAAACAAGCAGGGCTTCATTTTGACTCTGATGCACACTAAATTTCTGTAGCATTTTCTCTCTTTGTCCTGAGCTGTAGTTACAAGATTTAAGAAAAGTTAGAGAAGAGTTGTTATGAAATCAAACACAACACAGTTTATGGAAAAAAAAACAACAACTCTTGAGGCACCAAAGATGTCAGCTGAAACTGGACTTCAATACAGTGATACTATTGAGCACAAATCAACAGCAAATATATCAAGCATAAGAATAAGTATACTGCTGCACATTTAGATTGGGAGCCACAGTCACAAGAAGAAGAACAAGAAGGTGCACATGTATTTCAAGAGACTTTCCCGCCATGTTCTCGAAGGAATGGTAAGTCTATCTATCTATCTATCTATCTATCTATCTATCTATCTATCTATCTATCTATCTATCTGTCTATCTGTCTATCTGTCTATCTATCTATCTATCTATCTGTCTATCTGTCTATCTGTCTATCTATCTATCTATCTATGTAATGATGTTTCTAATAATAATATTCTTGTGTGTGTAGGGCCACAGCGCTGAATCCTGGGAGCTGATCCTGAAGGAAATCAAAAGCCATCTAATGAGAGTTGACCAGCTGGTTTCATCTCTGCTCACCGCCAACTAAAATCTGTCTGTCAGATTTACCATCTCTTCATTTATTGGCTTTCTATTTATTTATTTAGCTATTTATTAATTATTTTTTTATTTACTGAGTTGCTTGTCTATTTATAAACAGTCTGGTTGAACATATTGAAATTTTGAACATGAACATTTATTTAGTTGCTTTTAACTGGTTGAACGATTATTTTTCCAATACAATCAATGTGCTTTTTCTTGATTAATTTGGACTGAGCAAATTGGAATATTTATTTTTTACATCTTATATCAAATAAATAAATCATCTTCTAGCAAATAGTAAAGTGTCTGTTGTTTTATTCCTGTTGAGAGTAAAGTAGTAAATCTCAGTGTGTAGCTCAGTAAAAACCACACACTATATAAGACTTTAAGTTTATTCAGCTTAGAGACAAGTCCGCCCTGCTGCCTTTAAAATGTAAGTTAAATGAACTAAAGTTGAATAATTACTTCAAAGCTGTTTTATGAGTTTTGAGAAACAACTTCATTAAACTAAACATATTAAATCAAGTCAACTGTTTGCTCAAGCTCATCCAGGGACAAGAATCCGACTATTATATTTAATATCCCTCTTTATAATGTCACACAAAGCAAAGCTAAAATATCAATATAGTCTGTTACATATTACAATGCTCCTATATATTATTACCATATAATGATTATTAGAGGAAAACTTAGGTTAATTAAAATAAAATGTTCCCAGTTATTTTATCAACAGTGTTTTAGTACTTCTACATTGTGGAAATATACTGTGCAGCTCATGTTTAGTGATGCTATACTGCCTTTATTCAACAGAGGGCGCAACAGTACAATTAAGCCTATATATTGTCGTTTTTTCCTGTCCCTTGTTGAAGTTTGAAGTTTTAGTATTGATAGCTAAATATCAGCTGTAAATCAGTGTATTTCCAGTATGTAGTTGTGCCAGTGATGGGAAGTACATTTAATCTAATATTGTCCTTCAGTACAATTTCCGTTCTTATGTTACTTTTCCAATCAGTACTTTTTACTTCACTACATTTACCTGACAGCTGAAGTTATTTTACAAATTAAGATTTCAGAAACAAAACATATGATGAGTTTAAAATATATATAGTCATAAACTAAACATCAGAATTTTAATATATATTGACGAGAGTAAAGGTGAAATTATGATATTAATGGCTGCTTTAATCATTATATTTATCATGTATTTCGTTCAGTTGAATTTGACACGTCCTATTTGTAATTTTTTTTTCCTTTATTTTCACTTTCCTCATTTCTTGTGACTTGGTTATGTGTGTTTTTTTCTGTTTGAGAAGAATAATATGGCAAAAAAAGTAACAATAAATCTATAATATAAAAAAATGGAAACCAAGATTAAAATAATTCAAATAACTACATACATACAGCAGAATTATACACATTAATGCATCAGATAATATATATCACTGAGAGGGGTCAAGCCATTAAGTAGGGTATATTTACCTGCCAATACTTTTGTACTGAAGTAGGATTTTGAATGCAGGAGTCTAAAATATCAGCTTTGAAATACCTTTTTTGACTTCATTCCATCTTTGTGCAACACATTTTTTTCTAAAACAAACAAGTAAACAAACTGTCAGTTCACAAGCTGTGAGTGTGTGATTAAACCTTTTTTTAGCTGTGTTGTGAGACAGAAACTGAAGAGAGAACAGGGAACATAACGTCCTCACAAGTCAGCAAAAGCAACAACATCAGCACGCCTCAAAACTGTGCTGCCTTTAAGTACTGCTCGTAAACTAGCAATACCACTGTTGATGGAACTTGATTAGCAAGCAAAGCTAAGGTGCAGGTCTCAATTTATTAATGTATCATACATCATATAGGTTGGCTTGAAGAAAATACAGGAAATTAACTCGGTCGGTTGAGTAATATGAATGACAACAGAAAAATAAAAATAAACTGGGGAACAAACAAATACAGAAACAATAGGCCTACCTCTGACATTGTCAGAAGTAGGGAAACAGGGTGTGCAGGTAAGAACCAGAGGAGAGCCTGTGTATGGACTTCCCGCATATGGTGATTTGCTAATGATCATTAAGGAAACCCTCCATTTTTTGTTTAAATGGATAACAAAAAACATGATGGCTGCAGCGAACCCAACCCTAGTTCTGTGTAAACTACTCCTCATCACACCGGTCTCCAAACAAACCCAGACCTCAGCGAAGCAGGTAACTTCGCCATATTCAGATATGGGGCTAGAACGTTGACATTGACTTTGGGCACTGAAAACAAAACCTGAAATGAAGAAGTAAACAATGGTATTGAAAAACTTGTATTTCAAAAAGTTGTGTTGGAATTGAAATAAGTATTTTCACTGAACAAAAAGGTTCCACTGAAAAATAAAACACTTATTTTATTTCGATATTGACTGCATTATGTTGTGTTTTCAAATGTCAATCGTCATTTTTTTTTATGGCATAGAATGAACAAATATTAAATACTCGTAAAAAGTAGTTGACACATTTACGGTATTTCTGGTGAAACTTAAAGGCACCACGGGTCTAATCAAGTTCCCATGATGCATTTTCGTTCAGCTGGACGCTCGCGACACTTCTTGACAGAACAAATCTTTAGTTAACGCTAATTTCTGTGCGTTTTTCGACATTTTAACTGGAGCAATGGAGAGCGACTGCACGAATGACTGACTAGCCGACTGAGTTCACAGTCATTTACGGAGGATACGCTGCTGTCTTTGGACCTTAATGCCAAGTTAATCGAGCTGTTTCGGTAAGGAGGCTAGCTGTGTAGCTGTGTGTTAACGATCGCTGCTAACACCACACACGGGTTGATCTCGGTTTAAACCCTTAAATGCTGAACAAGCCGCGGTTTACACAGCTTGCTTTAGTTTTCTTTTTTTCTAATAATTACTATGTCTCGACTTGGTGTCGTCACACGCCCAGATCAAAGGCTAACATTAAAAGTGGCAACTTGCTGTTAGTTAATGCAAGACTGTTGTAAAGATTAGAAAGGAGTGTACTGTAGCGTTAGCTGTTTTAAGCATGAAACGGTCACAATACGCAAATAAACTGATTGTAACGCTACTTTACGGATTATACCCCTCCTGTCTGTCTGCTGTTTAAGTGATCTATTTTTGACAGTAGCTTGGCACGAAAGGTACAAAAGGCTGTGTGGCAGGCAACCTTAAGTGGCCTTTAACTTTCTTTATGGTCGTTTACTTTAAATGCCAATATAGCCGAATACACAGCAGAGGTGTTGTCAATAACCTGAACTAATGTCGATGTGAATGTTTGTCAGACAACACTCCGATTACAGATTCGCTATTTTATCACTGCACTCCGCAGTGTCATTTGGCTGCTCATAAACATTACATGTAGCGCATACAACGAAACGAGCGTGTTTAAATCACGTTTTCGTACTCGCTTAGTTGACTGACATCAAAAAACCGAAATATGTGTAAATGAGAACAACTATATTGTGAATTCAACTGCATTAAAACACAGTGTGGGTGAGCACAGAGAGCAGGAAGAGACAGAACGTAGGTTGTTTGTGTAACCTTGGTGGACACTGTGTTGCAGCAAAGAATAAAACTTTTCCTGTCATTTTTATTTTTTGACACCATGTCCAGACCATGAAATATTGAGTTGTTCAGCTGGGCTCTCTGTCTCAGCCCTTACTAGAGGCAGTTTAGTTGTTTGCTTAGTGAAATGAGAGCAAAGAAAAAGCGATTTAGCTCTTTTCATGTTGTTCAGTCGTTTCAGTGTGGACAGAGCTTAATTACCTGGCTGTGATTGTATCAGTTTATGGGTCTCACGTTGTTTGGACCCTGATTTCTTCTTTTTTTTTCTGATTGGGGAAGTTAGTTGTTAAGCTTCTGTAGCTACTTCCCTGCAGACACCCTCTTTATAATCAGCACCTCACATGACTCACTCAGAAGCGGTTACACACTGAAACCTTGAAATTGCAGATATGTCACAGAATACAGTCTTGTGATGAAGAATGTAATGATAGCTTGATGGAAAATATGCTGCTACCCTGAAGTCAGGAAAAAGGAGAAGAAGAAATCGTTTCCATCATCACATGTCTTGTTGGTCTGCCTGAGCACGCAAGCTTGCATTACTTGTTTATCCATTATTTGTGTAAAATGTCATTCCAACAGGGAAGGGGGGCTCAGTAGAGACAAGTGTTTTGCAAATGTCAAAGACATTGTTTTTATGTTGCAGTGTGCCATGTGGGAGTAAAGCGTCCCAGGAGTGCCATGCTAGCCACACAGATGCCAGACACGCCACCTGAGGCTAAAGATGTCAAACAGGTAAAACTACAAAATCTTTTTACCTTGTAGACTTCTCCTCTCCCTGGTTGTTTTCTGTTTTACAATTAATGCTGTACCTCTGGTGAGGGGGTCTGAAATTTGGATGGATTTTTGCTAATCAGGGTCAGGCTGTGACATTTAACTAGTGTATGTTGTAATTATACTGTTGCAGCTTTACTCAAAAGTGTTTACAACACTTTCAGCGCTGAACTTAAGTGACCCATTCACTTGCTTGTGTATCTTATTACAGTGTATTTAGAACAGGCTTAACACACAGTCTGATGCTTTTAAAGAGACAAGGCATGACTTTTTTTTTTTTTTTTTGGCAGAGGAGGGTTATAATATAATTATATTGGTGAATTTTATGTTTCAGGTATAAACAATGCTACCAGTAGACCACACTTCAAAATTTATTAGTCACATGCCAGGGTACAATGTACAGTAAGTAAAGCAGTGAAATGAGGGTCGGACTCAGCAGCAAAGCAGAAAAAATGTAATTTAATATTTTGGAAAATATTGCATATGGAGGGAAATATATACATTGAATATTGTCCCAAGCCTATAAAAGACAGCATCTTTTAAAAAAAAAAAAGTGCAGAGTGCAGACCTTGTTTGTTTAATAGTTGGCTGAATATACTGCATGTGAGACTGTTTTAATACAATGTATTAAATAGCATGGCTTTGCAGACGGTGTACAATGTACTGCTGAATTAATGTATGCGAGCCAGGAAGCTTGGGAAGAAGACGAGGATCTGTTACTGTGGAAATTTTATAGCCATGAAGCTCGATTCTTGCCAAGTCAAGCACTGTAAAAGAAGGGTACTTCAATGTCTAGTGTTGAGAACATGGAGATCATCTCGAGCCTCTCGAAGTGTTCTTATTCTGCAAGCTGTTGCATAACATAGGCTTGCTTGTTTTATGTTTTAGGCATCATATGACAGTAAGTTATCTACAGGCCACGTCTCATAACAGCACGGCCACTCACCTCGCTCTGTAGAGTGGAATGCAGAAACTGTCGGCTGTATTTTATACTGCATATGAAAATTGAGCTCTTCTGTCTGTTGTGATAACAGAAGTCACTGTCAGTTTGCCAGCCTGCTTCCTGTCAGAAGGGCACTCATTCGATTTGGCTCTAGAAAAACAAGGAAGCTGATTAATATTTCCCTCTCCCGTGCACCGTCACATTGTAGATCAAAGAGAAATTGGCGCAGTCGCTCAAGGCTCTGCAGAAGCGATATGTAACGTCAGATACAGTGGTAACCAGCGAAGATGGCGACGCTAACCTGCTGTGCTGTGCCCTGGAGGCCATCTTCATCCATGGTATCAAGAGCAAGTACATCCGCTCGGAGTCTGGGGGTCGGACTAGGAAGGGAGACCGGGGCCCCCTCCCTCAGCCGTTCTTCTGGAGCCTCCTCAAGACCGTCACCCACCGGTAGGCCACATATTTACAAATGTTAATAAAATCTCTAATGTGATAATTTTAGGTATCAGGATCATTTTAAGGGTCATCATCTTCTCTGTTAAATCCTCAGTGATGTCATCACAGAGCTAGAGAAGATCAGCTTTGTGGGCACGGACGTGGGTCGCTGCCGAGCGTGGCTGCGGCTCGCCCTCAACCATGGCCTGCTGGAGTGCTACCTTGCGTCGCTGTTTCGGGAGGACTCCGAGCTGCAGGCGCACTACCAACCCTGTGCCTTGCTCCTGAACACTGAGGAGCGGGAAGTTCTGCTCAGCTACCTCCAGGGTCTGGCCTCACTTACATTCAACCTGTCTTACAAGTCAGCAGTACTCAACGAATGGACCACCACGCCCTTATCTCTCGCTGGACTCTGCCCCTTCTTGCAGACAGATGCACTCGACCTGCCCCTTAACGGTGGGGATCATCCCACCTCCAAGTCCACATGCAAGGAATCCTGGGACACGGTGTCTCAGTCGTCGGGCTCATCTGATGCTCTGGATATGCAGAGGGGGTGCCCAGTGTTGTTGGTCGGGAGGGGATCAAATACTTTACAAGGGGGTAGGACTGCACTCAACTCATCTAATTTAAGCCTGGACACCACAGGCTCCTCTCAGCTCTCCTCCAGCTTGAGCTCTGACAGCCTCCTGCAGGGGCAGGACCCCCGCAGCCCGACAGGAGAGCAGTGGTCCTCGTGTGACCTGGACCTGCCCATTAATGTCAACATCAGCAGCAAGAGGCCACAGAAAGAGTGAGTTCATCTGCAAAAAACATAGACTAACACCAGCCTTATCTGCTGGTTTTTTTTTCATTGTCAACAAAGAACCATGAACACACACACTGTAGTTTATTTTGAATTAATCCCACATAAACCATCCTGTTGCTCACTGCAGAACCAAATGTGTACTAATCTGCATCTTTAAATAGCCTCCAACAAATGCACCATTTACTCCCGTTTGAGTAATCTTTTCTAAAAACTACAGTACCCTGCTGTTGTAGGAAATGACTGAGCCTCTAAGAATAATAAATAAATAGAGGGAAGTTTGGTTTTATTTCAGAAGCTGTTGTGAAAAGCCTTTGTTCAACAAATGTTGGTTTTCCTTGTGTGTAGACTTCTGCTCTTTTATGGTGTTGGACATTGTTGTCCAACTGTGGACTGGTCACTGTTATAGATCGTTTTATATTTTAACCTCCTCTAATGTCTGTGTTCTTTGTTTGAGGACTTGCTGCGTTGAATTGCCCCTTGAGGGACAATTATAATATCTTGATTTTAACTTAATTGATAACAAAACTATATACATGCATACAAACATACACATATGATGTGTGTGTGTGTGTGTGTGTGTGTGTGTGTGTGTGTGTGTGTGTGTGTGTGTGTGTGTGTGTATATATATATATATATATATGATCTACATTGAAAAAGAGACATCCATTGACTGTTAATAATTAAATTACAGTGAAATAATTACCTGTAAATAATGATTATAATCATAAGCCTGTCAGTGAGGAAGGTCACATGGTTTTCGGGCAGAATATCACTGACTATACAAAAGCAGCTCCTTTTAATTTACCATAGGTTAAAATACCATTTGGAATGACTTTTATAGATAGAGAACAGGGGTAAGGGAGGGAAGGACGGTGGGGAATGAGGGAGATAGAGAAAAGAGGGGGAGGAAGGGTGGGGGATGAGGGTGATGATGTTTGTTTTTGTTTGTTTCTGTCCTGTAGATAAAAATGGGAGGAGTTATTCCATGTGCCCCTGGTTCCAATTATAAAAGTCCCGTTCATTTTCCCATAGACAGCGGTGTGTGACTGACAGTTGAAGCACTTCTGTTGTATAGATCCACATGAAACTCTGCTGGTTGAAACATTAAAACAACTGTTTTAGAAAATATCTGGGTTTTACTGAAGTATAGAAGGTAACTACAAGCCCCAGCGTGCATTTCAGCAGGAAAGATTCAATGTGTGTGTGTGTGTGTGTTGGGAGGGTTTAATGCTGCGTATGTGCTCATAGCAGTGTTTGTAGTGGGGAAGTATATTAATATATTTGAGGCATTTGTGAAGATGTACTATCTTTACAGTCAAGATAGGGAAGTCAGAATGCATTGATAAGCAGACTAACACATTATTGGTTTTGGTCTTTTCATTTGATTTGCTGAATCTTTAAAATGTAATGTAAGCATTTTTTGCAAAGGATTTTCCTGTCATCAGCTCAAACGTTTTAGTCAAATCAGAAATGCACTTACTTAAGGAAATGGACGATAATAATATACTGTCATGACTTGTCTTTGTTTCTGCAGTTTACTGACTGAGTTCCGTGAGAGCAGGCACTGCAGTCAGGACTCCATGCGTGAGGACTCCTTTGTCTCAAGCACAGGTCCGGATCAGTTCTCGGAAACGGCCGTTTTCAGTGGTTCTGAAAGTGAAACCCAGGGTCCTGTCACGCCATCCCAAGACTTTGCAAACCAGTCCCCAGACTCTGCCCTTTCCGATTCAGAGCCATCACCAACCTCCCTCGAGCTGCCGTCGTCTGACGAGCACCATGTTAACCACGCCCCCTCAAAGGTGTGTAATGATGCCTCTAGTGAGTTCCGCTCGGACACTGAGGTGACCTCCACAGTGAGTGAGCCTGTGGAGTTTGTGCAGCCTGTAAAGGAAGTAAATGTGGAGACGAGCGAGCCTGTACGGAAAGAGAGGGAAGCAGAAAGCTCTGAGAAGAACACCGCAGACTCTTCTGTCCACCCAGGGCCACGGCGCTCCACCAGCATCCTGAGCAGGCAATTGTCCTCAGATTCTATATCGGTGAGTATATCTGCAGACAAATAGCTTTTAGTTGAAAATAACTCACACAGATGCAGAAAACAACAGGCCTTACCAGGACTTCATCTATAATAGTATGTGATTGAATTTCTCATCTGTATATTTTTATATAAACGTTCAATATTATTATTGATGTCTTCTCTTCACTGCAAATTACCTATAAAAAGGAGAAATATATAATTCACTTCCCTGCACATGTAGTGTCAGTTCAGTTTAGCTGCACCACACCCGTTTACATGACTTGTGTTTTACCTAAAAACTCATGTTTTAACGTCCTTGTTCTTCATCTGGAATATGAAACCACCAGATTTTGCGCACAGTCACACAGTGGCCAGAACGAAATGAAACGTGTTGCGCTGTCTTCCATTTCCATCCCACATCTCTAATTCCATCGCAGTTAGTTTTGTGGGTGTGGTCGTTTTAAGACAAGACTCAGTTTGTAAAGTTTAGTTTAGTCTGCCACACTGTTACTTCCTCATGGTTCTGTGCACTGAGGTAGCGAAAAAGTGCAGTGAGGCCTTACTCTTGAGTTTGTCTGTAGTTTCTACTTCTTAGAGTTCCACCATGCCTTCATCTTAAATTGAAGAGATACTTACAAATCCACTCAGAGTCAGATGAACAGTTCTTCTGTGGAGAAATGAAAATACAATCTAAGAAAATGTAAAGCAAGTAAATGTATTCAAGGGTCCAAAATCAACAGTCAAATAGGCTGAATCAAGTAACTCTTATCTAATGAGCTTTTTGCATTAGAATTCTAGATATACAAGGCTAGGAGGCACCAATATTGATCTAGTAATGAAACCACATTATAGTTGAATTATACTAGAGTTTTTCCGGTACAATACTAATATTGGAAATGCCTCTGATACTACCTAAAATACCTGATTGGATATCGCAGAGTATGTGAGTCTATGCACTGATCCAGTACCACATAATGTATTAATAAATGTTTTATTTTCACACCCAAATAAAACAGCAGGTTTCCTGGAAATCAATTCTTCTTTGCCACTCTTAAACAGTGGACGATTTCTGGTAAATAGTGTAACGTTAGCTGTTAGCAAAATGTTAGTAATTTGGCAATATGTTACACTGAAAAATCCCACCAGTAAAAAGGCAACATGTACAGTATGCAAGGATTTTATTTCAAAGGGTGGCACTAGTATTAGAACAACGAGTGTAGGAGTTGTCATTTATGCCTAGATTTTATTTATTTTTTATGATTGCCAGTCAGATCAGATAATAAAAGGAAGATTCTATGATATTCATGTATTTGTTCATTTTTTACAACTTGAGCCATGCCAGACAACAATGACAGCAATCATATCACATCCATACAGGGTTAGAACTATGCAGCTGTTAAAAAATATTAACTCAATGGTGTCAATCTGATACCATTGTGTTGAAGAAATTTACATAAATTTGGGTATCGAGTAGGAACAAATGGTATCGGAATATCTCTTAACTCTACCAACAGCAAAATAAACACCACTGATTTGAAGGAGCAAAGGTTGCTCACAATAAGTCAGTGATGATTTTACAGACAGGAAATGCAGAATTGCCCTCACTTACTCACTCACTGTTGCTATCTGGGTTTTCCCACTGAGGAACTTACAAATAGGATGTCTGACTTCTCCTGGAAGCCAATGTGTCATGTTGGAAAATTTATTTATTTATTTATTTTTACCCTCTCCTCAAGCCACTCAAGCAGATGAGATGATAAGTTACAATAGTCCTTCTGTGTTGTCTAAAATATTTGCTGTAAAAATGAAATCCTTTATTCTGTGTTTACTGTGCACATGATTTCAAAACAGGAACATCTCCAGGATATGTCACAGTATTTCCCAAAATATGTAACTTATAATTCTCACACTACTGATCCCAAAGACAGTGGTTTCTTCCGCAAACTAATCCTTGAATAGACTCAGCTCTGTTATGTTTTCCATGATCAGGACTAACTAAAACTCACATTTGTTGGAATAGCAACAAAAGCATTTTATTTCCTTGTGCGCTAGCTAAAGCAACTTCCTGTCACTTCCGCTGCAGCATTCCCGTTCCTGGATCTCGGAGGATGATATCTACAAGCCCCATCTGGAGGAGGTGTCAGACAACGATGAGACGCCCCCTCCTGCTCCTACGCCCGAGCCCAAGGTCTCCCAGTCACCTCCCAGTGTCGTCCATCGCAGGCAAATAGGTATTCTACAGCACCTCTGTGTTTTGAGTGTCTGGAACAATGATTTTTATGTATCATCACTGCATGGTGTAACATGCTTCCATGCACATCCTAATCTTTCTCAACTAGAGCTGAAATGAGTAGTTGATTAAAGGATTGACAGAAATGGGCAACTATTTTATTGATCCATTGATCGTTTTGAACATTTTTGAAACAAGAATTGTGAAAATGAACCATTCTCTGATTTTTAAACTTCTCAAGTGAGAATTTTTTGGTTTTCTTTGTCATTCGTCATTGTAAACTGAATGTATTTGGGTTTCGGACCTTGATTCAAACAAAACAAGATGTTTGAAGCCTTCACCTTGGACTCTTGGAGGTTGTGATGGAGGTTTTCATTATATTTTGACATTTGGTTGGAAAAATCTTTAGCTGTAATGAAAACTCTGGATTCAGAGAATGATCAGTTTATGGTGTATTTCTTAAAAGCTCCGTGTTTAATTCTGTTGTCAAATCAAGTCAATTTTTATTTGTATAGCGCCAATTCACAACGTAAGTTATCTCAAGGCACTTTCC
The DNA here is from genome assembly GCF_002814215.2 of Seriola lalandi dorsalis. Taxonomy (NCBI): domain Eukaryota; kingdom Metazoa; phylum Chordata; class Actinopteri; order Carangiformes; family Carangidae; genus Seriola; species Seriola lalandi. The sequence goes on along the minus strand of NW_019524899.1, from coordinate 492,013 downwards.
AAATAGAGCAGGGTTAGACCTTTTCTTTATAATATTATTTACAGAGACCCAACAATTCCCACCAAGAGCAAGCGCTAGGTGACAGTGGCAAGGAAAAACTTCCTTGGACATAAGTTTCACTCAGCAAAACACATTTTGTATGTACTTGAGTTTGAATTCCTAAACAACTGCAACATTGATTTTACTTTACATCTGTTTCCTGGTGTGTTACTGCCCCCTGTAGATCAGTGGAACTGTGCTACTAGTGGTCAAAAACTGTAAACACACCTCGTGAGCAAAGGTTGTTACCAAGGAATTAAGCTGAAAGGTAAACAGAAATGTTCAAGTGTAAGTCAGCCAAACAGAGCAGGAAGTTCCTGCAGAACTGGAAACTTTGGAATGTGACTTTGAAACATGTTGCAGTTCAGGCCGCGCCCAAAATAATGCTGTCACAGCATCTAGCTGTTAAATGGGAAAACACCTGTTGTTGCATAAATGATTGGGCTGTGACCAGATTGCACTGGAATGTAATACAATTGTGTTTCTTGTGAGACGTCACCTGAATGAGTCAGACGGCTTATGATGAGGAAGAAACAAAGGGAAAGCAAATGTGCTGCTGCAGAATTTCCTGGTGAAAATCCACCAGGGAGGGAGCTGAGAAGGGAGATGGTGAGAGATGTAATCTAAAACTGCAACAGTGAATTATTGCGAGGAAGTGCTTGGACTATGGAGAATTGGTTGCCACACTGCACACTGTCAGTAGGAGCTGTACTCCAGGAACTACAACTGTATAATCTCATTACATGAGGGGCTTTTTTCACCACAGGCTAAAAGTAGCTCCTAATTAGACAAAACAAAAAAAAGGGAAGTGTCAGTCCTAACTGACAAAGCTTTGGGTCTAAGAGTAATTCAAGAACCTTTTAGTGTTAAAAGTAGGTTCTGAGAGATGTTAGAGGGAGTCCAGAGGACTCCTCAGTCTCTAAGAACTACTGTCAGTAATGTTCTGCAGGTAAAGCATCTCATTTTAGCAATTGTTTTTGTAAAAATATAATTATAATGAACATTTAAAACAATTTTTTTGCTGGATTCAGTCTACTCACCAACAGGAAACCTCCTCATAGCTTTGAATTCTGTGCTCACAACTGATATAATCAATTCAGTTTGTCGTTCTCACAGAATTATGATAAGCTTATCTTTCCACGGCTGTTTCCTGTAAATCCTATTCATAGTTATTACCATGTTTGTCTTGTGACTTTAAAGTCAAACGTAGTTGACTCTTTTCTTTTACTGTGTCCATCTGTCTGTCTGTCAGGGCTGTCCAACCCATTCCGTGGCTTGCTGAAGCTTGGTCATCTAGAGAGACGAGGTGCAATGGGAATGTGGCGAGACTACTACTGCGAGCTGTCGCCGTTCGAGTTCCGTCTGTATTTTAATGCAGAGGAGCGGATGTGCTGCGACAACTGCTCCCTGGTGCGATGTGAGGAGGCTCGCATCACCTCACCCGAGGGCCGCTTCGAGTTGGCCTTCCCGGGGAAGCGACTGTGCCTCAGAGCGGCCAATCATGGCGAAGCTGAGGACTGGGTGGACCGGATAGTCGAGGCTGTCAACAAATGCCGCCCGGCGTCTCGTGTTGATGAGCAGTGGGAGGTGCTGCAGCCATCCAGTGAGAACGGTGTAGATGAACGCACATTTTCATCCACGTCCTCCACCCCCTCCAGCCCTGAGAAAAGCTTATCATCTACCATCACGGGGACATGCGCAGGGCTGGAGGCACCTCCTCTTCACCAGGAGTTGGACTGGACTCGGACTGATGATTTGGAAACAGACGCCATCAAAGAAGCTGTTTTATACTTCTCTACAGATCCTGAGGCTCGGACATGGGTACCTCTGATCTTCTCCCTCTCCTTGGAGGCCTTGAAAGGCTTCCGGATACAAGGGGGGAGAAAGTTTCTGCAGCTCACCCATCCCATTGAGGAAATCCGGGACGTGGTGCCTGATGTCTCCCTGGGAGGACCGGCCTTTTTCAAACTCTTGACGGTGAGGAACACGCTTAGACTCAGGGCGGAGAACCCAGAGGAGGCTCGCTCGTGGAGGGCTTTGATCCGTGGAGCTCTGGACTCTTACCTGGAGAGCGGAGAAGATGAGGGCTCTGAGGAACCAGCTGCAGTACACATGGGGGTGACTGGAAATCTCTACAGACTGGTGCAGCACAAACTAAAAGAAAATGGAGCACTTCTAGTTCATCTTTGCACCGTGCCCTCGGAGAAGGGTCTGGACACTCAGAGCTTCAAATGTGCAGGTAAACCTGAGGTGTTACGCCTGGTTTGGTTCACTTTCATCACTCAAGCAAAGTTAGCTCAACTATGTTTACATTTAGCAGGTAAAGAGCCAGATATTTCCCTCAGGAGTTGGCGGGGATCAAAAACAGAGCTAAAAGAGGGAATTTTGGACTTGTGTTGCTTCACTATTTCACCTTAAAAGATGATAATATGTTAATGTTTTCTTCATGATTTGTTTCCAATACCCCCAACTGCCCAAAAATCAGCTCTTGCAGATTTAAAGTCTATTCGGGAGTGTGTGTTGTATGTTTGAACCTGGATGAATTTGTTTTTCTTGTGGTTGTGAATCAGAGGCTGAGATGTGCTTATTTTGTGTCATACACAGGGTGTCCTCAGCAGATTGGCCCGTCCCGGAGCAGAGCCAGGTTGTGTGAGTTCTCGGGCCAGTACTACTGCGAGTCCTGTCACCATGGTGACACTTCCATCATCCCTTCACGCATGGTGCACAACTGGGACCTCACACAACGAGAAGTGGGTGTCACACATACAGATCACTTCTTTACTATTTACTTATGTACAAATACAGATGGTGTTATCAGATATTGGAATGACACGTCAAATTCAGTAAAGGCTTCTGTTACATATCTGATCATTTAAAGCCAATACTGTAGGCACAATTTTAATTCTCTTTTGATGCTAATTATTCAACCACTGTATGCGCTGGTTTCACTTTAAAGACTGTTTCGTAAGTTAGACATATACTGTGTGTGTGTGTGTGTGTGTCCAGGTGTCTAAGAAGGCCCTGCGGCTGCTTGCTCAGGTGCAACAGGAGCCTCTTCTGAACCTGGAGCACTTAAACCCTGAGTTAGTGAGACACGCAGAGTCTATGGCTCAGGCCCACGAACTACGACAGAGACTACGTCTGCTGGGCGACTACCTGCTCACCTGCCGCAGCAGAGCTTACAAGAAACTCCAGGCCAGGTGTGTTCTTGGCGTTTTTGTGTTTTCTACAGGGTATCTGCAGCTCTTGAAAAGTCTTGAAAGTATTGGATTCAATTTAAGGCCTTGAAAGGTATTAAAGTCTTACATTTCTTGTATATTTTGTCTCTGTCGTAAATTTCTATCCGAACCATCAAACCTGTAGCAAACACTGGAATCTCTTCATCTTATAGTGGGCAACTGTCAATTTTGACAAAAGAATTATTATTTTTTCATTATTTATCAATATTTTTTAACTGGTAAACCCATGTATGAATTATTTTACACCAGTTAACATTGAGTAAATATTTATATAATTAGGAATTATTGTTACATGCTGCTGGCAGTTACTGAAAAAACATGATATGATGATAAATAATTATAGGCCATATTGTCCCTACAGCTTATCCATCATACTTTTTAATTCTTTTATTTCTTTTATGTAGTTTTAAAAGGTCTCAAACTGAACTCTGCAGAAACCCTTTTAATATTTTTGCATTATTTTATTATTATATGTTTTTGTTCTTTTTTTTTTAAATTGCCTGTGCAGAATGGGGCAGCGAACGTACCTGTTGGAATCAAGCTACCTGTACAGTGTCGCAGACCTACGACAGGTATCCAGCTGGCTCGGTTATGTTGTTACTTCACTAGTCCTCTGCCTCCTTGAAATGTCCTAATACGTGTGTGTCTGTCTTGTTGTTTTTCTAGATAGCAGATGGCCAATATGCACCATACCTTATGACGCTGACGCAGTTTGCCTCCAACCACGTGTTTCACTGTGACCTGTGCACTCAGCGTGGCTTCATTTGCCAGATATGCCATGCTGATGACACCATCTTCCCCTTTCAGTTTGATAGCACCACCAGGTAAGTTATCCTGGACCACCTTATTCCTGCTTTCACCTCCTCCCTGTTTTCCTCACCCCATTCATTCATCCCCAAAACTGCTTTTTTCATTCACAATATTTGTTTCAATTCAAAGAGCCAACAGTTGATGAAAGAAAAGATAATGTCTAAAGAAAAAAGAGACTTTGGGACCAAAAATGTGGCCGAACAATCAGATTTTTATCTTACACACTCACTCCCACTGTTTAAACCATCTGTGAGTGTCTGTTTTTCCAGCTCGCAGTTTGGTTGCCATTATTTTCTGGTCTTCCTTAGTTACTTTTAAGCTCCTCCCACTGACATCAAACATCAATAAATTAAAAAAGTTTGTCTTTTGCATTCTGAGTCCCAGCTACATTTTAACCTTAGAGTTAGTGCTTGGTGTTAAAAACATGATTTTTATAGGCATTTGTGTATTGGCATTAAACAAGCAAATTTTGATTGTTACAGAGAGAAGTCATGTTCCTTCAGCTTTGAAAAAAATAAATCTAACAAATAAACAATGAAAAAAACAAATCTCTACACACTGTTCTATGTATTTCTTTTTATGTATACATTTACTGTATCATAATTAAGTGAAACCATATATCAAAGGACAATTACGTAGCATTTGGTTTTTAAAACTCAATTGATTTTTCTTCATTTTGTCCTAATTTTTTGCAATACTTATATTAGATATGTATTATATATAGATATATTACAAAAGACATTTACTGGATGCATAGAAATTGTTCATTATTACTCTTTTTTTTTTCTCTGGATATGTTCTAAATCTTGTGTTTATTTCTTCATACAACATTTCTTTTAAATACTTCTTTTATGTCTCTGACTCAGGTGTAAAGATTGTAAAGCCGTGTTTCACCTGGCTTGTAAGGCTCCCGAGGGGTCGTGCCCTCGCTGTCTACGAATGAAGAAATACCTGGAGAGGGATCTTAAGGAGGACTGAGGCCAGGCAGCAAGACGGCGATGAGGGAAGGGGAGAGAAAAATAATGGAAAACAAAAAACAAAATCTAGCTTTTACATGAAGTAACCTCAAGTGCAATTATGAGCGCAATTAACCTGCACTAACTGAGCATAAAACTGAAGACGAACGTGTAGGAGCCACAGTGCTACAGTAGCTAGACTCTTGCGCTAATTTAGAGGTGCGTCGAGCCCCGTGATGCTGACACATTGCAGCCAAATGTTACTGACTTCAATACCTCTCTGAATTCTGATTCAGCCACGGCATCAAAAAGGAAGGACAGGACACCGGTGACGGTTGCTGCCAAGAAGTGGATCCAATACATTTTCATGTTGTGGGTTTTTTTTTTTTTCTTTTTTACTTTGTTTCTTATTGTGACAGATACATTCTTAAGCATCATGTTTACCAGAAATGCTCTATCCTGCATTTTTCTTGGATGCACAAAGAAAAGTGGCATATTTAAATGTAACACAGCAGTGAGACTGGGTACTGTACACGCAGAATAATAAAAACAGCACTTGAAATGTTCTAATTAACACATTTTGATTGTGCCTTCGTTTTAATTTAAGCTTTACACTATGTTCCTCTTGGTTTGTCCCTTTGACAGGGCCAAAAAGCATCACATAGGCTGTTTTTTTTTCTTTTATTAAATTGCCAGAACCATAAGGTGAAATTACACTGATTGATACAGATGCTCCTATTTGTAGAAATCTGTCACCAAGAAGACTTTGTGGAATGTTTCTTGTGGTATATAACTCAAGTTTATTTAAACTTACAATCAGGCATTGGTGTGTATGATTTAAGATCCAGCTTTGTTTTCCTAAAGGTTCAGAGGGAGTAAATAAATTATAAGCATGTTGGTGCAAATTAAGATTTTTTTGGGGTGGTTATTATTGGATTTCACAATGATTCTGAAGTCAAAACATATTTTGCACATTTGCACTTAGCTATGACTGTTATGGATATTTCAGTTATAATATCCTCCAGCATGTGAAATTACCCCTAAACTAAGCAAGAAACCCACGTTTCATTTTCACCTCTTCAATATTTCACTCTGTAGAGTTGAACTCTATTTGAGATTCATTTGTGCAGAGAACAAAAAAAGAAAACCACTGAAGGTTTACTTATCAATTCATTTTGATATATGCAGAACATATCACTTGCAAGTGGCAAGTACAGAATACTGCAGTACCGTTATTCCTGGTTTGGTTTGTTTTTTTTCATTGTCATCTCATTTAGTATGTATAACGTATAAATGAACATTATACAATAAAATAAATGTCAGTGTCACATTGTGTTCTCTTTTGTTTAGGACAGTTTTAGACTAAAGCTGAACTGGATTATAGATCATTACTGTGAATTTCATGGATGTGACATTTTCTCTTTGGTATTAATGCTTTTCATGCTCTTATTTTTTTGTTCTAGTAGGTGGCTCAGACAAAAGGCTGCCAGCATGCTAGTTCACTTAGTGTGGGCTAGATAGGTAGATGGAAGTGTAGGCTGTGTTGATTGCTGAGATGAGGTAGGTCATTATCACAAAACTGCCACAAAAACACACAAAAGTCCCACAAAATGACTAAAGAGACAGAATATGTCCACAAAAAGAAGCTAAATGACCATAAAGAGACACAAAGGGTGGGGGGTTGCTTGTTATTGGGACATTTAACTAGTAAGCAGGAAAAACACAGGTGCAACTAATCACGTCTAATCACATTACACTGCTCCCTTGCTCAACACCAAAGCACTGGAACTGTCTCATCGTTAATATGGTTATAAGTTTCACCTGTTTGTGTTTAACTTAATTTTATTGGTGTGATTCAATTTTACTTCATTAGATTCAAACTGCAGAAGTTAAAAAGAGTAGAAATATAGTTATATAAAAGCCTATGGGTGAAATTTTAACTTCATTATAAAGCGAAGCAACCAACAAACACATGAAGTTGTTCACATGCTCCGACAGTCAATAATACTTTAAATTAAAGATTTTATAGATGTGTGCAACTTGTTTGATGTTTAACAAGTTGAAATGGTGACACACACCCCCCCCTCCCTTAGAGCACTATAATTTGCTGATAGAAGTAAACTCGCCTAACAAAGAGGATCACGGTAATGGGAGGAGTAAACAAGGACAACAAGCCTGAAAAACACGTTTCACAAGGCGCCCAGTTCAGTCGGCTTCTCTCACTGCGGCTGGAGCGGCAGATTAAGTCTCTACTCTCCACCACCACCAGCTCCACCAGCAGCCTCACATTCCTGATTCCTGTGAGCGTCCGCTACCCCCCCACCCCCCCGCTCCACTCCACTCCACTCCACTCCACTCAACGCTGGTAACCATTTTACTTGTTTTTATTTGAGCCGTGAGTCAGACAGTCAGAGAGTCCGGGGACGGGGGCGAGGGATGGATGCTACCGAGGGAGACGCACCGGTGAACCCGCAGGAGAGGAGCAGCCACACGGCGTTCATAGACAATAACACTCTGTATGTGTGGGGAGGCTACCAGGTAAGAGACGTCAGGTACCTGCGCGAGGAGCCACGTCACGAGTTAAACAAGCTATTTAAAGTCTCCATTGTGGGAATTTCATGTTACTCCAAATAATCATTTAACGCTCATATTAGGAAATGAACTATGTTCTACTTATCTCAGCTGCCACTTTATTAGGTACACCTGACCTCAACCAGTGCAGTGCAATAAAAACTCTTAAGAGGTGTTGATTCAACTTTATGGTTGAATTAAATGGCATTATACTAAAGATGTGCATTTTGTTGCCCCTTTATTGATATAAGTGTGGTGGACAAAATAAAGGCACCTCAGCCTTCAAAGCAGCCATAAAATTGAACAAACACCCTTTTTAAATCAGTTTGAATTACAACTGAATATTATGTAACCTTCATGAAAATACAATTTATTACAGGGCTGTTGTATTATACTGCTTTGGTAGGTGTATCTAATAAACTAGCAGCTGCATGTGGAGACCAATGTTAACCTAGAAAACATGCAGGAACATTCTCAAAAACAACTTGTGACCGGATCCGTCTGTGAAACCTTCACTTAAGGAACATGTTTCGACAAGAAAATGTGTCTCGCACTATATCTTGTTGCATCCTGGTTGTTGCTATAGGTACCATATCAAAAGATGCATATGAACATGAACAGTAAAGCAATATTTTGATATTTCGGGTGTCAGTTTTTAACCTGGAATCGTGCCACTCTTGCAACATCTCTGGTGTCTTTGTTCAGCAGATAAAGGCACAAGTACACTGTGTTTTCATACGTGACTTTATCTCCATGTTCCCTCACAGGTGGTCGCTCGAGAGGATGTCATGTTGCCCAGCGATGAGATATGGCTCTGCGATTTAGACAGCGGGGCATGGTAAGATAGAAATGCGGCTGTTTTTATCAGCTGAGATGAACACTGTCACCCTGACCCTGAACCTGTGGATGTAGGCCTAAGAGTGTGTGTGTTTCTTCTGATAAAATTAGTTCTTTAATGGTACAAACAAGATACGGTGACCACAGACTTGATTTAAAAACAAATAGGGTTAAAGAGAGAACGCCTTGTTTTGCAGGCTCATTCATGTGCTAACAGCTCCTGTGTTTGTTTGCTGAGACCAAAGCCACTCCCAATTTTTTATTGTTTTACATTTCCACGTGTGTTTTATATTTACAAGTGTTCAGTTCGCTCTCTCTTACCACCCTTCTTCTTTTCTGCGTGACAGGGAGCGGAGGGAAATCACAGGAGACATTCCCCCGAACTTAGAAGGCTTCTGCGGCTCCCATGTCAATGGCACACTCTACATTTTTGCGGGATGCGACCCCGTCGGATACACCAACCAGGTGAGTTACCGTGGACAACAAGTCATGTTGTGTTGTTTGTTTAAAGCAGCTGACTCCAGCTTCGCCTCGAGTGTTGTCATGACAGTGGAGTCACAGAGCTGTGTATCCGGTTTTTGCTGAAAGATAACAATATATTGTGAACATGATACATCGGGAGCGCCTGGAGGAAGTTTGATTACATTTGGCACAAATGTTCATTTTGACTCAAGGATGAACTGATTAGTTTTTTGTGGTCAAAGGTCAAGGTAAGTGTGACCTCACAAGACAACTCAAGAATTCATACAATAATTATGAACAAAATTTAACACAAATGTCTAATAGGATGACATTTTTTATTATTTTTTTTATATATATATCTCCAAAAGGTCAACTGTGTCACTGTGACATCATATTGTTCTTAACATACACTTAATACCATCTATTATCCATATCGCTTATCCTTTATGGACGCGAGCCAATCCCAGCTGACATCATGCGAGGGTGGGGACACTTAATACCTCTTCTCTACATACTGTATGAGTCCGGACAGACATGGATGTAAACTGCAACTTGACTGCATTTAGTTGTATATTTTTCTTGTACTACACAAAATGTACAAGGATATATTTAATTTATGGCTACATGGACGAGAAACAGCGTTGCAGCTTGGGAAATGGGCTAAAATCACTTTTATCCTTGTCTCAAGGGATGTTGGTATCGAATCGTCCACCACTTTGGTCCAAACTGCACAAAAACCAGTGCGTCCTGCTGCTATTAATTGCCACCAAACTGCAACTTGTCTGCACGATCATTGCTGATAACAATTCAAAGTGAATACATGAAGGACTTTGAACTATTGCAATGTCCTCTTTAGAATAAAAATGTCCCTTTTTTCTTTTTTATATTTAACCTTTATGGCTCTTGAGGTACGTGATCTCTTTTTTAGGAGACCTGGGAGGCGTAAAGAAATGAGCTTGACCCACTGAAAACAGTTATAATCTTCATAAAACATGGCTTGAATGCCTGGTATGAAGGCAGTGTTTTCAAATGGAGCTCATACCAGACTCTGTGGACACTGGAGATAATCCAGCTTGATCATCTGGCCTGATAAATGTTTGAAACATGTGAAAGCATGTGACAGACAGGAAGTTGAATGAATGAATGAATGAATGTTCTTAGTCTTCAGTGCAGTCCATCTGATGAACACATAAATTACAGTGAGTTTGTGATCCAGCATTCAGAGTAAAACACAGAGACTGGTACACACTACTTGAGCTTTTCTCTCATAGGGTTTTTATATAAAGCTTATTTGATTATATGATTCTCCATTAGATGATCTGAGGAATTTAACTCTCCTGTTTGTAGATGTTCAGTGTTGACCTCACAGGGCCGTGCTGCTCATGGAAGAAAATGACTGACACCAAGGGAACGACGCCGTCGCCACGAAACAAACACTCGTGCTGGGTACACAGAGACAGGTAAGTGTGTGTGTGTGTGTGTGTGTGTGTGTGTGTGTGTGTGTGTGGAAATCCTGACTCCACACCGCTCCACACAAACTGCCCATGAAGAACCAGCTGAGGCGTCCAGCAGCTGTTCACACCCTCAACATGGCCGTCTCTTCCCCCTGAAGAACTAATCATTGTGCATTTTAATTTCACATTCACAAAAGTAATTTAACAGCTAAAACATATGTTTTGGAATTTAAATAATGCTCATATTCATTTTTTTTTATTTGCTCTACAGCTTCCATAGTTTCACATGTGAATTAATGAAGGAATCCTTTTGTGTTGGTGCAGATTAATCTACTTTGGTGGATATGGATGTAAAACCATTGGGGAGGTGCGAAACACATCATCGTCAAGCTTCGTCGTGGAGGAGATGTCCTGGGTAAATAATAATGATAATGATACAGAACAACAGCAGCTGGATACAATATTACTTATTGAGTGTTTTATGAAACAGAATTGTTCTATAAATCTGAGAACAAGTATCTCTGAGCAAGACCAACCACTGTGACCAAAACGTGAGGTGATAATCATCAGTTATTATGAGATGTGATGATTTAATTTATATTGTACAACTCAAACCCATGAACGCATTAAGATTTTGATTTTTCCTTTCTTTTTTTTCTTTTGTTTTTCTTTTTGTTTAAGACAACAATTGGAGACACGTTATTCAGGTGCTGGGGCTGGAACAATGAAGTCAATGTTTTTGACACACACACTGCTACGTGGAGCATGCCAGAGACTCGAGTGAGTAAAACAAAACAAGAGTCTAATATCTATCTAATTTATCTACTTTTTTTCTTTATTTTATTCCCTTGAGCTTTTACTTTCAAACAATAACAATACAGACTGACGATCTTGGACTTTTTTTTTATATGATGGCCACATGAATTTGATGACATTTACCAGATGTGTTTATGGTGTAAATGTGGTTTGGCTTTGTTTGTATGTGCAGGGTCCGGCTCCTGGCCCCAGAGGCTGCCATGCCAGCGCCCTCCTGGGGAACAAAGGTTACATCTCTGGTGGTGTGGTGGGTTGAGAAGCTTATCTACACTGTAACCGTAAACACTAAATAGCCAAAAGTATGTGGACAAGTATGTAGCTTTGGTCGGGGGCTGTTTTTTGATAGTTTAACTCGGCCTTTCAGTTCCAATTAAGGGAAATCTTAATTCTGCAGCAAACTGTGACTTTTTTTTTTCTTCCCAGACAATAGTGCGCTTCCATCTTTGTGGTAACAGTTTTGGGAGGCACTTTCCTGTTTCAACATCCCTTTCCTGTTGTGACGTGATGACAATGCCCTTGTGATCGAAGTCAGATCCTTAAAAAGTGGTTTTCTTTGAGTTTGGTGAGGGAGAACGTGACTGGCCTGCACACAGCACAGAGCTCAGCTCAAACTGACTGTGAGCCAGGCCACATCCCCTAAGCTCATGTGGCTGATTTTTGAGCCGATACCTGTGGAAAGCGAGTGTCTGGACACTTTTGGCCATGTAGTGTATCTGTAAACAGGTTGCGGTCTGTTTACTATACGCACTTAAAACCTAAAATGGGAGTGTATGTGATTGTTTACAGGAGACAGCAGAGTTGGACCTGTTCTGCTTAGACCTGGAAACCTGGACCTGGACTCAATTGTAAAACTCTCTCTCACTCACTCACTCACTCACTCACTCACTCACTCACTCACACAATAGATAGATTTCATTTCCACAGCTTTTCTTCCTCCAGTGATTTACTGACTGCCCTCCCCCCTCTCTGTGATATATATTACACCCCACCAGTGACATCTCCTCGTCCTGTTCACCCCTGGGGCGCTCCATGCACACCATGACGCCCATATCGGATCACGCACTCTTTGTGTACGGAGGTCTCGGCATAGACGGAAACACTCTCAGTAAGTCTCCGGCTACAGCACAAGTATCGGCCTCTTTAGTTTCTATGTTTAAGACTGCGTGCCCACCCCCCACCC